>NW_015505463.1:752981-838708 GCF_001515645.1 Sinocyclocheilus grahami | reverse complement strand
TGGTGGCTGACTAAATACTTTTTTGCCCCACTGTATATACATACATACACGCACGCACACACACACACACACACACACACAATATTTTTTCAAAATGTTTTTCAGAGGCAAGAAAATGTCCAATCTTACAGTATCGTACAGGCTAAATTAACAGCAATTAACAGCCTAAAATAGTTTTTTAACCTAAAATAGTTTTATTTTTATTTATAAATTTTTTTGGAACATTGCAAAGTATGTTCTTTGCTGATTTTTATTCAAACGTGTTATATGTTCACACGTTACAGACAACTAATAAAGTTTTTCTTCAAATGAGACATGAATATTTTTTTTCTTGGATTGCAATATATAGAAAGCAAATATATTTTTACATTTATATTTTATATATATATATATATGTAAAATGAAAAATCATAGCAACTAGTAAAAATGGATTATAGGACAATTGGAAATCGATCGTAGAAAATTTGACTTTTATGGCTTCAAATAGTAGGGAAAAATATCTCTTCTTTATCAGAGATACTGCACAAAACAGAGACAGATCCTCATTAAACAGATGTGATCAAAGTCTAGCCATTGGGAAAAAAAGAAAGAAAAAAAAACAGAAACTGACAAGCATGGCTTCAAAAAGAAGAAAGGGTCAGTGAGGTTGATACAGAGAGCACATATTCTCCTACTTCCATATATTTCATTACACAAGAATGAAATACTTTGAAAAACTTTCCCATTTCATTCCACATGTCAGAAAACCATCAGAAAAAGATCAAATGCAGGGTGGCCAATTATCAAGCATCTGTCACAGCAGGACTCAAATGAGCTGAACACCCTCAGAAACCAATTACTGCTATGATCTTCATTTTCAACAGTTATCTGTACCAGAATATTTTCAATGATCTGTAACAGAATGTTCGGTTTCTCTAGATCAATTGGGACAGGGTCTAAATCGCACCGAGAAACTATATTGAACCCCTGGGTTTTACCATGATTGACTTTAATCAAGAGAGACTAAACACAAACATTAAGGCCTGGATGCCCTCATGAACTGAAATTCTGTGAACTAACATAATTTTATTGTCTTGGCCGAAAGCATTCACAAATACCATCACTATTACTCCTAAAGGCAATGAAAATACGGGGTCTTTAAATTAGTAATTTTCTAGTTCATTGACTTTAAACATCTGATGTGCATCTGTAGCCAGTGATTCACATTTTGCAATTCTGCACTTTATACTTCTCATTTTCTGTAGACTAAATTATTGCATTGGGTTGCATGTTCCAGTCTAGCTCACAGTGAGAATCCAAATTACATTGCTCATATTGCATTTGGCCTGCCAATTTGTATAGCCCCACCCCTGAAGAGAAACACCTCTGTGGCCATATATATATATATATATATATATGTGTGTGTGTGTGTGTGTGTGTGTGTGTGTGAGACCCAGAAGCACAAAACCAGTCATAAGGGTCCATTTTTTTCTGAAACTGAGATTTATACATCATCTGAAAGCTGAATAAATAAGCTTTACATTGATGTATGGTTTGTTAGGATAGGACAATATTTGGCAGAGAAACAACTATTTTAATATCTGGAAACTGAGGGTGCAAAAAAAAAAAATCGAAATATTGAGAAAATCGCCTTTAAAGTTGCCCAAATGAAGTCCTTAGCAACACATATTACTAATGATAATACATTTTTTATATATTTACTGTAGGAAATTTGCAAAATAACTTCATGGAACATGATCTTTACTTAATATCCTAATGATTTTTGGCATAAAAGAAAAATAATAATTTTAACCCATACAATGTATTGTTGGCTGTACATATATGTGACCCTGCCTGCGAAAACCCAGCTAAAGTCATTTTTTTGTGATTTACTGTTTTCTACATAAAATCATCCTTCATAAAGATGTAGAACATTCTGTGAAAATATGACCTTTATATCTTTAATATTGACTAAGGCCATGTCAAAGATTGAAATCATAGTGAAATTAATGGTTTAAATCAAACTTTGATGCTTGTTATTTCATAATTAGATTTTGAGACTTTAGCCTGGATTTCACAGACAGGGTCACATATATGAATATAGTCATAATAGAGTGGTGTATCTGGTATTGTAATTAATTGGTGTAAAAGGTTTCAGTGTGCTGGAACTCACATAACCACTAAAAACTAAAACAATATCTAGTTTGTAGTACATCTCTCTAATATATATATGGGTAAGAGTCACTATGGAGGAAAAGTACCATCTATTTTCATCCTCAATTTGTAATCCAGCTGCTTTTGACAGATGTTCAGTTTGAATATTTGCTGAAATGTATTGTTTTTTTTTTTTAAATATGATATTTTCCACCAGAAACTACTAAGCTATTTATAGTCTTTTAGTAAATATAGTCTTAAAGTTTTTTGTTAAGGGTGTATTAAACATGCATAATTCATGAAGACAATAAAATGTGCTGAATAATAGCCATGTTTATTGATAACACAAGACAACAATTAAAAATATAAATGAATAAACACATTAAACCCATGCTATGCTATTGCTTGTCATGCTGCGTTTTGATAAATGCTTGTCATAGACCTCGTACAAGTGATTCAAAAAACAGTGATTTCCAAATGCATGACTTTACAGCTTCAAGAAAGGATTATGGATTTGCTGCTTTTTTAATGACTCAGATGCATTTTAGGAGAAATGAGTTACAGTTAGATCCTCTGACACATTCGCACAATTTCCCAAAGCGTGGACCCAGTCTCATGGCGCAGCGGGAGCCCACGGCACACTGAAGAGAGAGAGAAAGAATGATCAGATGTGAAGATCATAATCAGGTTTGTTTTGAAGGAAACTTTTAATAACTTCTAATATGAAAACCATGAAGATAACAAGGAGATGGAGCAAAATGTACCTGTGGAATGCCACGTTTTTCTGAAGATGGTAAATGAGGCTGATATCTTCCCAAAAGTGCTGTCATAGCCTCAACCTATATGCAAAAACATAAGTATCCATAAGCAACCGAATGAGATATGAATGAAAATACATGAAAAAAAGTGAAAATGTAGCCAAAATAGAAACACAAACAAGTTTGACACTTCACCAACCAATTATTCAGTCTTTGGTTCACAGATAATAACTGACCACACGTTTCACTATATAAAAATACGCTACAAAGAAAAACAAACAAATAGCTATAAAAAGGCATTTTACCTACTCACCAATTCGTTCTCCATTTCCTGCTGGGACAGTTGTGTGTCTGTGAGTTCCTGGGATGTTTGTCCGGAGCACAGGACGGTAAAGAGCACGACTATGGTCAGTATCTCTGAGCTCATCATGGTCCTGACTCCTGAGTTCAGTCAGCTGCCTGGGCCAGGTCACAGTCACAGCACACTGAGCTGTGGAGGGTCGGGCTACTTAACAGTTCACTGGCTGTTTTATAAACTGATATGCCCCGCCCTGACTACGGTTAACGGATTATATTGGGTCAGCTATTGGTCAAAGGATATTTAATTTGCTGACGCTGAGATTGGAGCACAAACAAACAGTTTATTGCATGTTCAATAGTAATTCTCCTGCCTGCTCTCATGTAATGTAGCCTACCTTTGACGGCATACTGCAGCTGTAGATGTAGCACTAATAATAGAATAGAACAAAGCAAAATAATATTTCATGTTTTATATAAGGAAAAAAAAGAAAAAAAAGCAATATTCTAATATTGACATTTAGCCTATATTGACTAAACTTACCCCTAGCATCCATCTGATACAATATCGTAATTCTCCTGCCTGCTCTCATGTAATGTAGCCTACCTTTGACGGCATACTGCAGCTGTAGATGTAGCACTAATAATAGAATAGAACAAAGCAAAATAATATTTCATGTTTTATATAAGGAAAAAAAGCAATATTCTAATATTGACATTTAGCCTATATTGACTAAACTTACCCCTAGCATCCATCTGATACAATATTGTGATTTATTTATTGAAGTTAAAAGAAGCTCACACTGGTGCCGGATCGTTAGGTAGGCCTATCAGTCATTCTTGAGAAGTGGGACATAACAGGGTGCAAAATTGAAAAAATAACACCTTGTACTCAAAAAAATGAAACTACATTTATGTATCTTATATGTACTAAGCTACTGAGCTATGCTTTGATACAATCTCCCAACTTTTCTCTTTTTTAACAAAATGTGCTTTTATTTTTTTCTGTTGATGCTAGATGCTAATGGAACCTGCTTCAGGAGAATACAATTATCTAAATATTTCAAATAATTTCCTCAGAAATTGGAAGATGGTGTTGACATATCATGGCTGTGACACAGGAAATATTAACATTAGGATTTAAAATATTCTAAAACTAAAACTTAGCAGAGCCTGATGTACTCTGCAGAGGTGAACTGTGGCTAGGGGGTCCTTTAGAGTGACCGCTGCCCCTGATATTCCCTGATTTTATTACATTTTATTGAATGTCTGACGGTGTTGACAAAAAGTGGGGACACAACTTTAAAATCTTATGAAACATGCATGTGTCATTAAAGAAAACAACATTGCATTGATAGGATATATTATTAAGTGTTGCTTTTGATAAAACATGCTCTTTTTCATCATTAAAAAAACATTTTTATCCATTTTATTGCATATGAATGATTGAACCCTTCTCTGAGGACACACTGTTTTAGACGTAGTGAGAGGACATTAAGAAACACAGATTTGGTATAATAATGAGAAAATTAAATTGAAGGTGATAATTGTGTTAAATACATTCTATTATTAATCCCTCACGACATTTAAAATGGAAAATATGTTTATTTTTTAAAGCTAATAGCAGTTACCCTTGCTGGACCTGTTTTGTCCCACGTCTCAAGAATGACTGATAGGCTATTTGTGTTGACATTAAATCCTTTTTGGAATTTCACAGCCTTCGTCCTGCTGTGTAACTTCTGAAACAAACCAGCTTTTTATAGGCTACTTTTATTATTGTTATTTCTGCCGTTTGTATGAGCTTTCTTATTTGAGAAGACTCGTGGAATAGAGAGAGAGAGAGAGAGAGAGAGAGAGAGAGAGAGAGAGAGAGAGAGTTAGGCTATATATAGAGAGAGGTAAATAACAATTTATAACCATTTAACCACACAGTGAACTAGTGAACACAGTGATATATATAAATAAAGTTTGAAACAATAGGAAATTAAATTGTTATTTTTGTTGTAAGTTGCATCCGTGTGGATCAGTTCTGTAGCTCCTCGATTAGCAAAGACATTTCCTCGTGTTTTATATTTGTTTGCATGCACTGTAAGTCGCTTTGGATAAAAGCGTCTGCTAAATGCATACATTTAATTTAAATGTAAATTAAATAATACGACAACTTAAATTTAAATATGATATTCTGTACATGTTTACTTTATTAAGTTAAGTTATTTTTAATAAAACTTATTTAAAATACAAATATTATATTATAAAAGAAAAATTCTTAGTTATCCCAGGCCCCTTGGAAGTTTGCTTGAGGCCCTCTGCTGGAGAATCACAAAGTGCTGTGGCAGACTATGAGCAATGTGGGCAGTAGAAGGCGCTGCAGTCACAGGTACAAGTTTTGAACTGATATTCTTGAAATGGGTGTTTCCTGAAACGCATACTTCAGGATTTAGGAAGGAACACGCCTATGACATCAGTGGGTTTTCAAGAAAAAAAGTCGCTGAAACTGTGCAGCAAAGTAAGAAGGGGGCCAGAGGTGCCTTCTCGAGGTCTAAATATAAATCCTAAAGGACTCAGATCTGCATCGAGAACTCGCAAGGGAAATAGGACTTGTAAACTTTTTGAGAAGACATGTCAACTTCGGACGACACAGACGGTTTCCGACCTAGATATGGGTGTAAGTACTAATGCGTTTTCTTCAGGCGTTCTCCTGAAACGTGATGCTCAGTGTGTTACAAGAAAGCTTCTAATTTCAATGAATGCAAATGCTTTAATACAAAGAGAGTGTTATTCTGTTGATTTTATCCAATTACCCTTTCTTTTAATGCTCAAGTTTGCATCGGCATGGTTTACAACTTCCGTATTATAATACTGTATGTGCGGGATCACCTGGACAACTTTTTTCAACAATCATGCGTCTTGTTTTCACTGTAATTTTACATAAAGCATCAAAACATCCTCACTCTTTCTCTCTGCTGAACCGCAGTACTAATCAAGCTTACATCAATTGCGCGTCAAACGACTGTGCAACATACTGTCTGTAATCTAGACAAGACCGTTGGAGAAACATTTTTGTCAAGTCGCCAGTGGTTTGGATCTAGCCCACAATGAAGCTCTCTCTCTCTCTCTCTCTCTCTCTCTCTCTCTTCTCCTGAAACGTGATGCTCAGTGTGTTACAAGAAAGCTTCTAATTTCAATGAATGCAAATGCTTTAATACAAAGAGAGTGTTATTCTGTTGATTTTATCCAATTACCCATTCTTTTAATGCTCAAGTTTGCATCGGCATGGTTTACAACTTCCGTATTATAATACTGTATGTGCGGGATCACCTGGACAACTTTTTTCAACAATCATGCGTCTTGTTTTCACTGTAATTTTACATAAAGCATCAAAACATCCTCACTCTTTCTCTCTGCTGAACCGCAGTACTAATCAAGCTTACATCAATTGCGCGTCAAACGACTGTGCATTGGAGAAACATTTTTGTCAAGTCGCCAGTGGTTTGGATCTAGCCCACAATGAAGCTCTCTCTCTCTCTCTCTCTCTCTCTCTCTCTCTCTCACCTAACGTTAGAAGTGTTGCGTGTCTTTATTATAAGCGGAAAGCAAATCACCAAACGCCCAAATGAAGGTCAAACGTCCCTCCCAGTGACTCCAAAAAAGCCTCTTTGTATCGCGCACTGCTATTTATTCTTGGCTACTATACTGCTATTTATCTACCAAACTGACTTTTTATGGAGAGTTACTTTGCTACTGTGAAGGCGGTTAACTGTTTCTGGTACTAATGCAGTTTCAATGATCTATTTTACTAGGCGACAGCTGCCAGACCACTCAATTTTCTAAGCTTGAAATATAAAGTATGCCACTTTAGTGCAGAGAATTGTGATTCATCCCAGTAAACCGAATCTTCTAAATCAGTTCACTAAAAGAATCACTTAGATTCTCTCGCTGAATTCTTTTCGTTAAAGGGGTCATATGATGTTGCTAAAAAGAACATTTTATGTTGTGCATTTGGTGTAATGAAATGTTTATGCGGTTTAAGGTTAAAAAAACACATTCTTTTCCACATACTGTACATTATTGTTTCTCCTCTATGCCCCGCCTTTCTGAAACGTGTCGATTTTTACAAAGCTCATCGATCTGAAAAGCGAGGTGTGATCTGATTGGCCAGCTATCCAGTGCATTGTGATTGGCCGAATACCTCAAGCGTGTGATGGAAATGTCACGCCCCTTAACATACTGTGATGCCTGCGGCAACCACATGTGACGACCACGGGCTGGTCTCCGCTTCATCCACGGTGAAAGCCGATCCACAGCGAAGTTGAAGCATTCCCTCAGCGAACAGCACGGATCAGCTCTAGGCAGACGAAGCAGATATCGTCCTCTTTTGGAAGCCCAAACAAAGTAGTTTCGCTTTCACATCGAAACACACAGTGCCTTCACGACATTGCAGCGGCGGCAACAATACTACAGCGAGAATAAAAGTTACGCCTTCTTTCTTTGCGTGAACATTTGGGCAGCGTTATGCAAATCTTCCCACATAGTGAGGTAGATATGTGGGGGCGTGTTAGAACGAGCCGTTTTAGGTAGGTGTGGCTGACTCTTAACTTTTATAAAGAATATCTCTTTGGATTTGAGACTTTAGTCTTTGCAACTTTGCAGATATTCTTTTTGCTCCAAGAGCTTGTAACACTCCAAAGAGAAAGGAAAAATTGAAATGGCATCATATGACCCCTTTAAGTTGCATCGTTAAGGCGGCGGGTGGAGACGAGTCATCGAATCATTCACTCATCTGATTCGTTAAGAACACTTGGTTGACTGAAACAAGTGAAAGGAAAAATTGAAATTGCATCATATGACCCCTTTAAGTTGCATCGTTAAGGCGGCGGGTGGAGACGAGTCATCGAATCATTCACTCATCTGATTCGTTAAGAACACTTGGTTGACTGAAACAAGTGTCTTGTCCAAATACCCACACATGCGGTCTTGGCCACTTGAGAGCGCGTGCGCGCGACAGGAAGTAAGTGGGCAAGGCTGTCCCAGGTCTTAAAAATACCAAAGCACAGTACCCTTAATGCACACTAAACCCACACTATTTTGAATACTGCTCCAGAGCTTAGTGTATCCCATCATGCATCATGTTCTGGAAATAAATCGTGAGACTTTGCCGAGGTCTGGCGAGAGGTCACTGAAACCTTTCCAATGGATGTTAAATATTAATGATAATTAGATATTACATATAATTTGCTACTAAAACAAAGGGTTGCACGTTTTATTGGTGCAAATGAGTAGTGGTGATATTTATTTTGTGCAACATTTGCAACTGCTTTTTATCATTTAATTAGAAGCACCACAAAATTAAATTGTCATCTGTTATAGAGACACTGAACAGACATTTAGAAGTTGATTTTAAAATGCAAAGTATTGAAAATAAAAATAAAGCTCTGTAAACACTTTTACAACACTATAAGTGTGTCCTATCAGGTAATGAAAAGTTCTACACACACTTGTGGTCTTCATGCTCACTTGAACACTTAGACCAAATACAGGAAATACGTCATATAAGCAGTGGCGGCTCGTTATGGCTCGCACAGCTTCCCCATAATTTTGAGGTGAAAATGGGAGGAGGATGATTTAATTAGCCCACAATGAAGCTCTCTCTCTCTCTCTCTCTCTCTCTCTCTCTCTCTCACCTAACGTTAGAAGTGTTGCGTGTCTTTATTATAAGCGGAAAGCAAATCACCAAACGCCCAAATGAAGGTCAAACGTCCCTCCCAGTGACTCCAAAAAAGCCTCTTTGTATCGCGCACTGCTATTTATTCTTGGCTACTATACTGCTATTTATCTACCAAACTGACTTTTTATGGAGAGTTACTTTGCTACTGTGAAGGCGGTTAACTGTTTCTGGTACTAATGCAGTTTCAATGATCTATTTTACTAGGCGACAGCTGCCAGACCACTCAATTTTCTAAGCTTGAAATATAAAGTATGCCACTTTAGTGCAGAGAATTGTGATTCATCCCAGTAAACCGAATCTTCTAAATCAGTTCACTAAAAGAATCACTTAGATTCTCTCGCTGAATTCTTTTCGTTAAAGGGGTCATATGATGTTGCTAAAAAGAACATTTTATGTTGTGCATTTGGTGTAATGAAATGTTTATGCGGTTTAAGGTTAAAAAAACACATTCTTTTCCACATACTGTACATTATTGTTTCTCCTCTATGCCCCGCCTTTCTGAAACGTGTCGATTTTTACAAAGCTCATCGATCTGAAAAGCGAGGTGTGATCTGATTGGCCAGCTATCCAGTGCATTGTGATTGGCCGAATACCTCAAGCGTGTGATGGAAATGTCACGCCCCTTAACATACTGTGATGCCTGCGGCAACCACATGTGACGACCACGGGCTGGTCTCCGCTTCATCCACGGTGAAAGCCGATCCACAGCGAAGTTGAAGCATTCCCTCAGCGAACAGCACGGATCAGCTCTAGGCAGACGAAGCAGATATCGTCCTCTTTTGGAAGCCCAAACAAAGTAGTTTCGCTTTCACATCGAAACACACAGTGCCTTCACGACATTGCAGCGGCGGCAACAATACTACAGCGAGAATAAAAGTTACGCCTTCTTTCTTTGCGTGAACATTTGGGCAGCGTTATGCAAATCTTCCCACATAGTGAGGTAGATATGTGGGGGCGTGTTAGAACGAGCCGTTTTAGGTAGGTGTGGCTGACTCTTAACTTTTATAAAGAATATCTCTTTGGATTTGAGACTTTAGTCTTTGCAACTTTGCAGATATTCTTTATGCTCCAAGAGCTTGTAACACTCCAAAGAGAAAGGAAAAATTGAAATTGCATCATATGACCCCTTTAAGTTGCATCGTTAAGGCGGCGGGTGGAGACGAGTCATCGAATCATTCACTCATCTGATTCGTTAAGAACACTTGGTTGACTGAAACAAGTGTCTTGTCCAAATACCCACACTTGCGGTCTTGGCCACTTGAGAGCGCGTGCGCGCGACAGGAAGTAAGTGGGCAAGGCTGTCCCAGGTCTTAAAAATACCAAAGCACAGTACCCTTAACGCACACTAAACCCACACTATTTTGAATACTGCTCCAATTCACAATGAGCAATAGCTACATTTGCTACAGAAGTTATTAATCTTTATTTAAAAAATACAAGTCTTAGTTCATGTTAGCTCATTAAATAACACAGTTGCAACTTTCAATTTTAACAATGTGTTATTAAACATGGGAAGACCTGAGATTAATGAATGTTCAGAAGAATTTTGGCAGTTTATGTTAACTAATGAATTAACTAATGAAGCCCTAATGTAAAGTGTGACCGAACAATAAAGAATCAAAACACTTTCTAACAATATCTAGGGCATGTTGTAGTCCAGATTAAAATGTAAAAAAGATTGAAAATAAATAGCCTATAAAGTCTAAATATTTAAGTATTTGGCTCCGTGATGAACATCATAGCAAATACACAAATCTGAATGGCTGTTTAAATCATTTAAACAACTTCCAGAAACAGAAAGTAGTGCAGCTGCTTTGTTTACAGGGTTTCCGGGGTAACGGCTGCATTAATTATTATTATTATTATTATTAATATTATTTCTGCAGTTTAGGCCATCTGCTGTCAGAGAGTGAAAGTGTGCTTTCATCCAGAGCGTCTCTCACATGTTCCGCCACGTGCTTCTCGTCCGCGCTTATTTACAGAAATTATATTATCTTGCTGTATATATGTCGTTTTCTTTATGTTTTCTGACTAAAAGCAACCAAAAAGCCATTTTAAAGTGGTTAAGCAAATAATAATAATAATCGGCAGGGATCCCAGACCAATACAATTAGTGTGCCTCCTCTATTTTAAAACCCACGAGCCGCCACTGCATACAAGTAGTCAAGTGCAAAGACTGCAAGTGCGGGTATTTGGACAAGTCAAAGGTTTTAAACTGCACAAGTTTAATCAAACTATACAATCAAAATGACAGTTTAAGTAAATAGTTTAATGAGTAAGTCACAGATTTTCAGCCAGCTTTGTATTGTTACAGTCTTAATAGTATATGCCTGTAGTAGTATATGTACATGAATAAGATGTACTTTTACTCTGTGTTAACTGCACTTGGATATCCCCATTTATTTACCAGTAAAAGTTCGCTTGATGTCGTTGATGTTGTATCCCGCTCACATTAAGCCTAGTGCATTATGGATGTTGAAGGTTTCCAACCGTTTTGGAAATGTCACATCCCTTTTTCTGTTTTCTCTAGTCATGTCACCAGCAGTGATTTACCCCTTTAAGTAATGTTTTTAGGTGACTCTAATTCTGGATGGTTATCAGTAACTTTTACACATTCAGAATTATTCCGTTCATAACCATTTATGATTCGTCATAAATATTCCCCTTTTTAGAGCTAATAAATAATAATAAACGTTACATAAGCAAACATTGTTGTTGTTAATGTAGGGGTTCTGGATAACTCTATCTGTTTACATACTGTGTCACACTTTAATTCAAACGACACATTCAGAATTATTCCGTCCCAGCTTTGCTTCTTTGCAGGATTGACTTGCATGACAAACTAAGCAAACATTGTTGTTGTTAATGTAGGGGTTCTGGATAACTCTATCTGTTTACATACTGTGTCACACTTTAATTCAAACTGAGAGATGGAAATGAATGATAATGGTTTGTTCAGAAACAGATTGTTTCACAAATGAAATGGCACATTTCACTTATGTTTTAAAACTAGTTATTACTTACAAGTATAGGGTAATTGTAGGCTTGAGTTAGTTGACCTCTGAACAACAATCATTTGGTGGTTGAATGAATCATATAATTGTATTACCTTCTAGACTTTTCTCTGTATCCAGAGGAAAAATGGCATCAATGGTCTTGTTTTTGGACCTAAAACAGTCCCTGAGGAAGGGTATCACTGGAAATGACATAGTATCTAAGGACTATCCTCGTCATAGTTCAGTTCACGTTTGAACATGCCAACATTTCATTTGAATTGGGGTTTCTTTGCCGTTTGTTGCAGGGCAAATGATTGTTTTTAGGCTTCATAATTCAAATACTGTTGTTCTGAGGTTTAACAACATGCCGATTGTTCAGCTGAAACATCTTTTGAATAAAAACTTTCAAGAAAACAAAAGCTCCAAAAACTATTTTGAAAATTCTATGTGATGGACTTTTATACAGCCTGTGGTATATTGAAAAGGCTTTAGGTTTGTCCCTCACAGCATCATTTTATAATTTCTTCATTTACATGAAAATATGGCATCTTTAACAACATGCCGATTGTTCAGCTGAAACATCTTTTGAATAAAAACTTTCAAGAAAACAAAAGCTCCAAAAACTATTTAGAAAATTCTATGTGATGGACTTTTATACAGCCTGTGGTATTGAGAAGGCTTTAGGTTTGTCCCTCACAGCTTCATTTTATAATTTCTTCATTTACATGAAAATATGGCAATATGGCATCTACTCTGACTAAGGTCTTTCACAGACACATGTGTATTTCTTCTAGGGATGTAACGGTATGAACATTTCTTATCACGTTTATAGTGACCAAAATAATCACAGTTATCAGTATTATCACGGTATTGTTAAAATGTGCTGGAGATGTTCTAAAGTACCGACACATAAATCACTTCACCAAGTTTTATATTTAAAAATCAACAAACGACAAATAAAATGACTTTTTTGTTTGCATAATCACTAAAACAATAACATTACCAGTGATGTTCGGATTTTAAATGACAACTTGACCGACAACAGTTTAATAGCATGTTGAAATATCTAATGTAAATGTTCAAATAAAGCTTTGAAAAAGTTTCATAAAAAGGTAAACCTCACATTTCAGCCTTTAAATAAAGAAAATATATTTTGATAATTGATTAATAAATGATAATGTATTTTATCTGCTCCATAAATAATTCTACATAACTTATCTGAATTGTTTAAATGTGTAGAATCCACATAAGCTTGTTTTTCATCAACCGGTCAAAATTTACAGAAGGGGATGCAAATTCAGTCCGTTTTTTTGGCCAGACAGAAACTGCACACAGGCTGAATGTAAATATAAGTCTCTGTAAATCCACTCGCTGACAGCAGGTGGCGCTTATGGAAAAGCAGAATTACAGCTGTTTCCCGTAACCTCCGTGGACAAAGCAGTATTGCGATTAAGAACACTTCCTTTAGGTATTACAGAGCGAAGATGAAAACAAAATGCCATCGAATCGTTTCTGAAGACAGTCAGAACCTTCAGAGGTACATTCATATAATTCATTCATTCATTTGTATAGTTCCCTTAGCACTCTTTTAAAACCTCCCAGCTTTTCCGCCCTGTTTTCACTCAAAACAAAACTACTCTGTGTGCTGTGCGCACGTGAGACTGTTATTTAAAACTGTGCTTTATGCTGGACAGTATTTATTTATCGTGAGTTGTTCAAATCGCGGTAATCTAATATGGTTTTAATGATAATTAAAAGATGAAACGGTAATACTAACCGTGGGGAATTTTATCATGATTTACCGTCAAATCGGTAATCGTTACATCCCTAATTCCTTCTATCTGAAATACAGTATGTGCAGCCATTTACAGTAATGATTAGATTTATCTTCTTTTTCCACTTGATATTAAAACCTATTAAATTATTTCAGTATGTGGAATAATCACAGATCTTAAGGTTGCTAGAGGTCAGGCATGCAAGACATGTTATACATTACAAAGTTTGCATAAACTGCTAAAACTGTTTGTTTAGAGTGGAGCAGTTAAGTTACATTTTTGAGAGCCACTAGGCTATATCTAGTGAATATGTACAGTAAGAGACAAATATATCTATATGCTACTGTTCAAAATATGCACTTATATGCTCACCAAAGACTGCTTATTTGATCAAAAATACAGCAAAAACAGTAATATTGTAAAATATTATTTCAATTTAAAATGGTCGTTTATTTTTGTTCTTCTGTGAATCTTCAGGGCCTCGTGATCCTTCAGAAATCGAGAAACATTTCATTTTATCAATGTTGAAAACAGTTGTTATACTTAATATTTTTCGATTTTTTTTTTTTCAGGATTCTTGATAAAAGGAAAGTATTTGAAACCGAAATCTTTTGTAACATCATAAATGTCTTTACTGTCACTTTTGATCAATTTAATGGCTTTTTGCTGAATGGGAATCTTGCTGACCTCAAACGTTTGAATGGTAGTGTGTCAAACCCATCACCGTATCTCCAGCTCTCTGAAGTGTGTGTTTTAATCTCACGTCTTGTATATCTGCCCCTCTCATTTTAGCTGTTCTGGATGGCATGGAGCGGCTCACTGCTGAGGAGATGGATGAGCGGCGTCAACAGAACATGGCTTATGAATACCTGTGCCATTTGGAAGAGGCTAAACGGTAAGAGACCAATTCTCCATTTCAGCCTCTCGGCAGTTAAGTTAATTCATGATGGTTAACACAGAGTGTTTCGCTTAAAATAGCAGTTTAGCTTTCAGTCGGTGGTTGTTTAATGTCTCTGTGACGAATACTTGTCTCCTGTTTGTGGGTGTCTTCACTGCATGTCCCAGCAAGACCCACTACAGTGAATTTCTCAATAACCCAGACTCTCCATGAAGCTCTGAATTCTTATTTCAGTCTATGGCTTAAACTTTAAAGAGATTTTTTTTTTTTACAAAATACAAAAACACCACCCGATTACTTGTCACATTTGTTCTTAAACATTATTGGTTGTTAAAATTTTAAAACACAATTTAATTTAACTGTATAAGCTAGGGCTGCACGATTAATCAAAATTAAATCGCAAAGGTGATAAATCACGATTAGGCAGAAGCTGCGATTGTCATGCTTATCTTTCAGTGAAGCACAGTTCTGTGATCAGCAGTAAATCTCCATCCGAAGGCCAGAGGGCGCTCTCGCACGGAAACTCCAAATACGCCTGCTGAAGAAACCCAGGAAATCCCTATAGCGGTTGCTGAATAAACAGAAGATTTAACTGCTTTCATTAATTCAACGTGATTAATAAACACGACTTTGACAATATATGGTTTATCTGAGTTTGTTTTATTATTATTGTTATTATAATAAAGTATTTAATAATGCAATGCTAATCGACATAGCCTTTATCACTGCTTGGAATTCTATGAAATATGTTGCGTGCCTTATTCTGTGAAAGAAGCCACATCATCTCACCGAAGGATTTATTTCAAACACTCGACTGATGTTATGAAATGAGTTTGGAGTAAAAACATGTTATTAAATGTGTTTTTTCATGTGCTTTCATATGGAGCAGCATTTACTACACAGAGCCGTAGTTCACTGATAAGCTATGCAAATAGCTTTCATAATTCGCAGAACGATTTCTTCGATTTCATAATCGCGTGATTAAATTGTCTACGATTATGAACACAATTTTGCGTAGCTTGTCAGTGAACTACGGCTCTGTGTAGTAAAAGCTGCTGCATCTGAAAGCAGGTGATGGATATTTACTACTAATCACAGAACCGGCTTTACTGACAAAATACGCATGACAATCACATTCGATTAATCGTGCAGCCCTAGTATAAGCTATAACTGAGTTTAAGTTTGCGTTCTTTTATGCACTTTTTTTATAAAAATGTTTACGTTGCTTTTAATCTTGCCTATTTTTGTCCATTTCGGGTGTTCTTGCTTATAAATACATGTTCGCCTTTTATTACCGTATTACTGCTGCCTGTGTTTTTACTGTAGTAATTTGCTATGTGATTTTCCAACCTAATTTGGGGTTCCTTTTTGACCCAGAGCTTTTTTTAGTGTATTGTTGAAATAATAACAGAATGTACTTCATGTATTTTTTACAGTAAATGGCTGTAAAGTAATTTCACAGTATTAGTACCATAGAATTACAGTATATTGCTGGCAACTCTGCTGGCAGTATTTTACTGAAAAAAAAAAAAAAAATACTGGAAACTACTGTATTTCATTTTTACGGTAATACGCTGTAAAGCAGTTTCACAGTATTCATACCGTATAATTAATTACAGTAGATTGCTGGCAACTCTGCTGCCAGTATTTTACCGTTACTTTACAGATAATTTTTTTTAGAAGTCCCTACTCTGCTGTATTCATGTTTTTCAGATCTTTTGGACATTATGGAGTCTATGGTCTGCCAGTGCACTCATTACATGCACACACAGACACATCAGTAGTGCAAGAGGAAGTGAGTCAGTCCCTGTTGATTTCAGTATCTCTCTCTGTAGCTGTGGTAACATGAGGTTGTCATAGAGACTGGTTCCGGTGTCTGCTTGTTTGAGGGAATGAGTGCGTGACATAGTGGGAGAAAAAGAAACTCCACTGTATACATAGTGGGCAGGTAAGTTCAAAGATATTCAGAGTCTTGGCCATTTATACTACCGTTTATACCCGGTTCAGATGTCCTGATTTGTCCTGCTGTAACATCAGATCTTTACAGTATGACTGCACTTTAATAAATCAGCTAAAACACCAACACCGTTGCTATCCTTGATGTCATCCATCAGGCTTTTGCCTGGAGGACGAGAGAAAGTTTCTTTCTCGGGCCTTGTTGAGCTGACAGTATTTGCCCTCAGGCTTGATTCAGAAATGCTGGAATGCTTGGAGTTTGCAGTGATCATGACGTGCAGCAGTCTTTTTTTTTTTACAAAATACAAAAACACCACCCGATTACTTGTCACATTTGTTCTTAAACATTATTGGTTGTTAAAATTTTAAAACACAATTTAATTTAACTGTATAAGCTAGGGCTGCACGATTAATCAAAATTAAATCGCAAAGGTGATAAATCACGATTAGGCAGAAGCTGCGATTGTCATGCTTATCTTTCAGTGAAGCACAGTTCTGTGATCAGCAGTAAATCTCCATCCGAAGGCCAGAGGGCGCTCTCGCACGGAAACTCCAAATACGCCTGCTGAAGAAACCCAGGAAATCCCTATAGCGGTTGCTGAATAAACAGAAGATTTAACTGCTTTCATTAATTCAACGTGATTAATAAACACGACTTTGACAATATATGGTTTATCTGAGTTTGTTTTATTATTATTGTTATTATAATAAAGTATTTAATAATGCAATGCTAATCGACATAGCCTTTATCACTGCTTGGAATTCTATGAAATATGTTGCGTGCCTTATTCTGTGAAAGAAGCCACATCTCACCGAAGGATTTATTTCAAACACTCGACTGATGTTATGAAATGAGTTTGGAGTAAAAACATGTTATTAAATGTGTTTTTTCATGTGCTTTCATATGGAGCAGCATTTACTACACAGAGCCGTAGTTCACTGATAAGCTATGCAAATAGCTTTCATAATTCGCAGAACGATTTCTTCGATTTCATAATCGCGTGATTAAATTGTCTACGATTATGAACACAATTTTGCGTAGCTTGTCAGTGAACTACGGCTCTGTGTAGTAAAAGCTGCTGCATCTGAAAGCAGGTGATGGATATTTACTACTAATCACAGAACCGGCTTTACTGACAAAATACGCATGACAATCACATTCGATTAATCGTGCAGCCCTAGTATAAGCTATAACTGAGTTTAAGTTTGCGTTCTTTTATGCACTTTTTTTATAAAAATGTTTACGTTGCTTTTAATCTTGCCTATTTTTGTCCATTTCGGGTGTTCTTGCTTATAAATACATGTTCGCCTTTTATTACCGTATTACTGCTGCCTGTGTTTTTACTGTAGTAATTTGCTATGTGATTTTCCAACCTAATTTGGGGTTCCTTTTTGACCCAGAGCTTTTTTTAGTGTATTGTTGAAATAATAACAGAATGTACTTCATGTATTTTTTACAGTAAATGGCTGTAAAGTAATTTCACAGTATTAGTACCATAGAATTACAGTATATTGCTGGCAACTCTGCTGGCAGTATTTTACTGAAAAAAAAAAAAAAATACTGGAAACTACTGTATTTCATTTTTACGGTAATACGCTGTAAAGCAGTTTCACAGTATTCATACCGTATAATTAATTACAGTAGATTGCTGGCAACTCTGCTGCCAGTATTTTACCGTTACTTTACAGATAATTTTTTTTAGAAGTCCCTACTCTGCTGTATTCATGTTTTTCAGATCTTTTGGACATTATGGAGTCTATGGTCTGCCAGTGCACTCATTACATGCACACACAGACACATCAGTAGTGCAAGAGGAAGTGAGTCAGTCCCTGTTGATTTCAGTATCTCTCTCTGTAGCTGTGGTAACATGAGGTTGTCATAGAGACTGGTTCCGGTGTCTGCTTGTTTGAGGGAATGAGTGCGTGACATAGTGGGAGAAAAAGAAACTCCACTGTATACATAGTGGGCAGGTAAGTTCAAAGATATTCAGAGTCTTGGCCATTTATACTACCGTTTATACCCGGTTCAGATGTCCTGATTTGTCCTGCTGTAACATCAGATCTTTACAGTATGACTGCACTTTAATAAATCAGCTAAAACACCAACACCGTTGCTATCCTTGATGTCATCCATCAGGCTTTTGCCTGGAGGACGAGAGAAAGTTTCTTTCTCGGGCCTTGTTGAGCTGACAGTATTTGCCCTCAGGCTTGATTCAGAAATGCTGGAATGCTTGGAGTTTGCAGTGATCATGACGTGCAGCAGTCTGTGGTATGATGGGAATTTCACAGTGTCTGAAAGCAAATGGTTGTGAATTTGTGTTAGTTGTTAGAATACCACAGCGCAGATAATTCCAAACCGGCTTTTATCGTTCGTTTATTTCCATATCACTGTCTGCTATAAAGCCTGAAGTCCTGCTCTGTATGATGATGTGCTCAAGTGAATTGTGTGTGTCTCTGAGCAATGCAATGCAAATTCTGCACCTACAGCATTTTATCCTCTCTATTTCCATCCGTGACTGTCAACTGTGCCATTTTTTTAGTTTACACTTAAGAAAAATGGTTCTAAACCAGATTAGGGTTCTTCTGCTTGTAACAATAGCAGAACCTTACAAGGTTCCAGAGGACCATGCTTTTAAAGTGCTGTAAACCTAAATACTAGTTAATATTAGTTTTCATATTTAAACACATTTTGTTTTTTAACCTCTTAATTTGCCTGGTCTGTTAATTCCGTGTAGCCTCCATTAGAGTTACATGAATAAAACTGACAGCAAGTCGTGCCAATTAGGATCTTTTATTTTGCATTGACATAAGAAGTTGTACCAAAAATGAATAATTACATTAAAAAAAACCCACACAAAATAGATGAAGACAAAGTTCCAGTGAAATATCTTAGTTTTTCTAATATTCACAGATGATGATGTTGTGGGATGGGGCAGCATCTGTCTGTGTAGAAATACACATTTTAGTTACAGTGTGTCTCTCTTCCATTTGTTTAAAAGCAATTATGTTTATGAAGGCCAAAATTACCCATTGTGAATGGACAGTATGTAAGCCCTTCACAATATTAAAACTAAAAGGTAATATAAAACAAAAGGATAGCATTAGGGGTGGATGATCTTCCCAAAATATCATATGACGATCTTATAATGCAAAATCATGATCCATGATCTGGATAGATCCAGACTGGAACAAGTCTATGACTTACCTATTTGCACAGATTAAAAAACACAGTATTGAGCAAAGGCTGTGAATACTTATGCACATGTGATTTTTATTTATTTTTTTAAGTATTTTCTTTTTTTTTATAAATTTGCAAAGATTTCAAACAAACTATGATCCATGATCTGGATAGATCCAGACTGGAACAAGTCTATGACTTACCTATTTGCACAGATTAAAAAACACAGTATTAAGCAATACTTATGCACATGTGATTTTTATTTATTTTTTTAAGTATTTTCTTTTTTTTTATAAATTTGCAAAGATTTCAAACAAACATTTCACATTGTCATTATGGGGTATTGGTTGTTGAATTTTGAGGAAAATAATGAATTTAAACCATTTTGGAATAAGGCTGTAATAATTGAAAACTTAACTACGTGGATCATAAATTGAAGGTTTCTGTCACTTGCTTAGTGGAGAAAAGTATCCTCATCCGAACAGAGCTGTTCATGCTTGCATGTTCTATTAAAATTCTAAAAAGAAAAAGGACATAATTGGTAAAACCCAGTTACAATATAAAAGATTTAAACCAAAGTTTTGCTATAAAATTTATAGAGAAAATGAAAAGGACATCAAGTACATGTTGAGTGTGTTGGCAGTGTGTACGTGGTTGAGCTCCAGATGCTCAATAATGCAATAAGGCTTTGAAAGAATTTTGACAGTTAAGAGAGAAAACAAACAAGCAGGAATAAAGAACCCTAACCTGTAACATAAAGAACCATTTAAGAATACAATTGTTCTTCAGGACAATATGGTTCTATGTCGAACTATTAGCCTATGTAATGGACCTTTAAATAACCATCTTTTTTAGAGCGTATGATGCCATCTCGAATAGTATGAGTGCAACAGAAGGGGAACTGCTGTAAAATTGGGCGTAAATAAGATCAAGAAGATGCATGAAGGTTAGGGCACAAGGTCACCTCTGTACAGGTAGAGCTAGTAATGGATTACCCTGAGGAGTCAGTGACTATTGGTTCTTTTGGTTACCTAGCAGTTTAGATGCTTTTTGTTTTGCTTGTTCATTTTACAATTCTGTCCAGTGAAATGCTCTTGGGGAATGTTGTCTAACATGTTTCTGGTATGCTATCTATTTAAAGTCATGCCCAATCCAATGTCTCCTGCACATTCTTCCAGGGGAAACATACTGAGAAGATCTGACTGAGAATGTACTGTAAATAACCTTGATTGACAGAAAACAAAGTTGGCTTTGTAGGTTAGGGCTGCACGAAATCGCAGTATGGCTTAGTGTGATTTAATGAAATGACTACATTGCTGCGTGTTTCAGAGTGAACTGCTACATCGAGCAGCTCCTGATCCAGTGATTTCAGTTTCTCAGAGTGGCTCAGGTCACTGTGCTAGTGACAGTTGGACGGAAGCAGTGGTTTATAGTTAAAGTTTAAAATATTAGTGTTTTTTTATACTCATGTTTTTTTATACAATATCAGTTGGGTTGTATTACAGTCGCGTTCGTTTTGTGTGGTTTTTGAAGTGTCAGCTTTGGGGTCCCATATTCTTACATTGTATGGATGCAGATTCATTATTTTTCAAAAAATCTTTTTTTGCGTTTGTGTGTTTCTTCCTTTAAAGAAAGAAAGAAAATCATTATACACCGGGGAAGCCATGAGGATGAGTAAATTGAGAAAATTTGTATTTTTGGCTGGAGTATTCATTTAAGGTCTCCCTGCAGTTTTTCACCTATATAAAAATGTTTGAAAATGAATATTAGTATTGTAATTGTACTATAGTATAGTACAGGGGTGGCGAACTCCGGTCCTGGAGAGCCGCAACCCTGCAGAGTTTAGCTCCAACCCTAAATAAAACTCACCTGCCTGTAGCTTTCTAGTAACCCTTCAGACCTTGATTAGCTTGTTCAGGTGTGTTTGATTAGGGTTGAAGCAAAACTCTGCAGGGCTGCGGCTCTCCAGGACCGACGTTCGCCACCCCTGGTATAGTATGTACTATAGGCTATCATTTTTCTTTAAATACAATTTTTTTTTTTTTTTACTGTGAAATATTACAATAGTAATTTTTTCTTTATAATATTTTATTTAGTAGTATTAATAATAATAATATAGTCTCAGTGATATAAACTTAAATAAAGTGGTATAAAAAAAAATATATATATATATATAGCCCAAAATCTTTTTTTTTCTAGACTCCATTTTAATCGTTAAATTTAAGTTTATTAATCAAAAAGCTGATGAAATCATGAAACTTATACCATTTAACAGCAATTTATTACAAGTTTAAGAAAAACAAAATTTTTTAGGGCCCTGTGATGTTATTTTTTTTTATTAAACCCTTTACATTTTTGGCAAACAAAGTGCTGCACAAAAGGTGTACTGTTAATGTAAGACAAATTGTGTGATTATTTCATAAATATAAATGCTGAAATCACTGCGAGCATCACTCGCGCTTCAGTGTGTGTAGTAAACGAAACCGCCATTCATTCACACAGAGACATGCAGATTAGTGTTGGGCGATTTGCTCTGTAGTCAAATCGTCCTATCGTCAGCTTGTGAGATCGCCGATACGCGATATTATAGTGTTCATTTAATTATTTACTTAGTTTCATAGCCGGAGAGTGAACCAACTCCAGGATAAGACTAAAAGCAGTCTAATGGAAGTGTAATCTATCATAAAATATTTTTAATATGACTTTATTTGTATTTAACACGATCACAGTTTAATAGAAACATTGTAAGTTATTAATTCTAATGCTTCCATTTACTCAGTTATTCAAACAGCAGCTACAGAAAACAAGCAAAGAGTATTTACATTATCAAAGAACATCACTGACTACAGTCTAGCAGTTTCTAGAGTTTATGCACTTTAAAAAAACACTCCCGTTATAATCAGTGAAGCTGTCTACACTGTATGATGAATAAATCTCCTAAACTTACATTGCACGTACATCTGCACTTTGTTGTTTATGATGAGAGAATTTGCAGGAGAGCAGAAATCAGTTAGTGAGCGTGAGCACTGAACGACAAATCTCTGGCGTTTCAGCGATGACTCCTCTGATTAGCCGCTGCATTCATAAACTCAACAGAATCGTGTGTGATTGGTTATAATGCACAACACTGTAAAAATGCGGAAAAAGAAATATGATGGAACAAATGAGCCGTAATATTGATTAGATGGTATCACTAGCCTGATAATAATAATAATAATAATAATCGTCTTGATATCATCAAAGGCATCAGCCACAGACGATTTCTCTGACAATCGTCGATACACGATACTATCGTCTATCGGCACAACCCTAATGCAGATCATACAGGATTCATATTTCAAATTCTTTTTGCGGCTTAATATTCACAGACACTAGCCCATATCACGATCTGATTTAAGTACCTACTGACCTACTTTAGATTTATTCATCCAAAATTTGGCAAATTCCGTGACATTCAGCGTTATACCGAAAATTCGATTTTAATGACTGGATTCCTCGATTCTGTCTGTGTTTTCCACATCGTGGAAATCATAGGGCCCTATATAATCACAGCATTTTTGCCAAATTGTGTGGCCCCACAAACATAGCTACCCAAAAAACTAATTATGTTAATAAATTAATAATTCATGATATTTGTAAAAAAAAAAAAAACTTTAAATTCTACACTCAAATTTTTACACTTAAATATCGAGGGCGTAAGGAAAATATTTTTGTTTTTTACATGATTGTTGCACCACATGACATTTGATTTTTTTTTTTATGTTTGTTTTCCAAGAGTACATATGTATCTTAAGAACTTGCCACATGTTTTGAAACCAGATTTTTAGTAGATTTGTACTTTATTGTTGATGCTCTTATTTCTCATTGACCTACAGGTCAAGTGCAGAGCATCTTTATACGTTTTGTGCTAGTATCACGTCAATACAAAATAGTTAATTTCATGCTATTTTTTTTTCCTCAAGAAAAATATTTAGATCAAATATATTAATATTCAGATGTCTTTTTATGGCCATTACAGCATCTTACATGCTTAAATTGATGTTTTGTTTCAAAATGGAACACTTTGTTTTGAAAAGCATTGTGTTAATTTATGCCCATGTCACACTGATAGCAGTTTTATTGCTGTATAGGTCACCAGGTCAGTGTAATGTTGGTCAATAATAAGCGTTCCTGCATCTGCATATTATTGGTGGGTTGCTTAGCTGGCCAAAGCTTTTAAAAATCTCATCAAAAATAATGTATTTCTGTTTTGGCAAGAAATCAGTTTTTCTGCTACTAAAAATTTATATTCTCTGTAAAAACCTATTGTTGGTTTAACTTCATCGAAACTAAAAATCTGCGTCATTACAAAGAAAGAGACTGGTTTAATCAACAGAAACTTAAAGTGTTATGTTATCTGAGCAACATTAATTTTCTAAGTTGATTTCACAAAAAGAGAAAAAGTTGTTAACAATCATGAAAATATTTTTTTACAGTGTAAGGGACAGTATTTGCAAATAAATTGCAGCTGTTCGTAATGCATCATTTCATAAATATTGATTATAAATGGAGAATCAAACTCACTTGTAATGAGTTTACTTCTATGTGTCATTTTTTTGTTCCATCACATGTGGGCAACTTGCCCACAGTAACAGTAACTTCTCAATCTCATTATATTGGCTGCTTCATGTCACTGCTTATTTGCATAAAGTTAAACTTGTCAGTGCATTTATGGACACACCCACATCACTTCACCACAGGCACTGCTGCTCATGTATCTTTTTTGTTTGTTTTTAATTTTCTTTTTTTAATGTTTGTTTGTTCAAATGTAAGTTTTATATGTTTGTATTTTAAAAAGTGTAATTACAAGTGACTGTCTGCTAAAATTTCTAATAATAAAAATATTTAAACCAGTTTGCTAGTCTATCCAAATGTTTTATTAAATTGATAAAAACAGTGACCTGTTCCTCTTATTACAAAGAAACACTTCATGCAATTTCCTGTTGTGCTCCAGGCAGTTTCAAATATGCTCTCAAGTGAAGTAGAGAAACCCCTGTGTGTGTGTGTGTGTGTGTGGTTGTCTGTAGGGAATAGAGCTGTAACATAACATACAGAGGATGTGGGGAACTGTGCAATACACTGCCCTTTCCTTACACCCTTTTAAAGATATATTAAAACACAATACAACTGTGTCTGCACAAAATGAAAATTCACCCTATCTTTGTTGTAAATGCATGTTATAGATTTTATTGTGAATGATTTTTCCATGCATATGTTTAGTGGTCGACCGATATTGGTTTTTTTGAGAGCAGATGCCGATATCTTGGAAAGCAGGGTGGCCGATGGCCGATATAATTTTATGCATTTTATTTTATTTAATATTTAAGAAATTTGAAATCATTTGAAAATGGATATAAAAAATAAATGTGTAAAATAAACATGCTTATACTTTAAATGACAAAGTATTTTTCACAAATAAACAAATATTTAATAAAAATATAATTAAAAAGGAAGTAAACACTGTAACCAACAGGGCACTCAGTAATATGGGAAGTTTGTGTGCATTGGAAATCACATTTTTTCAAATAAAGCCAAGGTAACTCATTTTACATACAGCACACAGTGAAAATAACATGAATATGGCAGTGGGCAAAAGCATGAAGCGCAGCATAATTTGAAATCACAAGTTTAAAGTTTGTCGATCGCGCATCTCAGTGAAGCTGAACCCTCCTCTTGTCCGTATTCAGTTCGCATGGACCGACCGTCACGCAGAGTACACGCGATCATGCATACAAATGCACACTTCATAAGTTTGCAAGGTTTTTGAAATTAGATGTTCATTAGTCATTCAAAGATTTGTTTAAATTATGTAAATGCGTATTTGCTGAATGCTGACAGCAAACGAGAAAGTATTATAATGTTTGCCTTTCTATTACTAACAATATAAAAGCAATCGTTATAATACTTTTTTGTATACATTTTAATTCCTTTGTTTAACAGTTCTATCTGATTATTAGACGGACTTCTGTCCGTGGACAGAACTGTTAACGATGACAGTGAACAAGGAGAATGTGAGCACTGTGTGTTCAGGTGCTGCCGCAGCCGTTCTCAGCGCCGTCAAAATAAAAGTCCCGCCACGAACGCATCGGCCAAACAGAAAAACGTATCGACCGATGCCTATATTTGAAAAATGCCAAATATCGGCCGATATATCGGCTTTGGTGATATATCGGTCGACCATTATATATGTTTCATTTTTTTTAAACCTTGTAATGTTTAATCAAAATGTCATAACTCAATTTTCCGGTGAAAACGACAGACTTCTCTATGATGACGTATGCAGTACTTCTCTAATCAACTGCAAACTCAATTTTATTTTTGAGTGCAACACCAACATCTTAAAATCCAATCAATAACCAATGAATTGAACTAAGTCCCCACACTTTTTTCTTTTTTTGACAGCACTTGAATGTATTTCACAATACAGAAGAAAATATCTGTCGCTACTTCTGTTTCATCGCCACTTTTAAATCTGTGGACAGCATCTGTGGCAGGCTCTTGATTTATCTCAGAACTTGATTTAGACTTCTTCCTTAGTTAAAAAAATCTATATATATTTAGGCACCTCATGATCCTTATCTGATTCCAAAATGATTCTCAGTGCATCTCAGTGTTTCTACAGCAGTTGGTTCATTTTTCAGTTCTTTGTAAGATTGTGCATAAAAGCTGTAGTAAAATATGTCTACTTTGCCTGGCAGCAGAATTAGAATAAGCAGATATTAAAATTCTGTATAAGAGGTGGCTTTGTTTCATTGTGTCAGCGATGCTGCGTCAGCCACCATGTTTTATCGTCATGCATCATGCAGCTTGTTTTCTTTGGCTCAACCGGAAGTTTGATTTTCAATGTAAAGTATGTTTGCCCTTTAGACATCCATTGCAAGTGAATTACTGTAAACGTGTTTCTTGTTTGTTTCAAACTGAAGGATGCGGTGGAATTGTTCTGTAAGTATAGCCTGCATGTCACAGATGTTATCAATTGATGTTACCCAGAATATTTCTGTATAACTGTACAGACTCCACTGTATATAGTACTTAACACATGGCTGCAGTGGCAGCACTGCTAAATACTGCATGAGTAGTGTTCAACCGATATATCGGCAAGGCGATATATTGGGCTGTTTTAATTATGGACATTGGCTGATAAGTTTTTCTGTTTGGTCAATAAGTGTTGGAAACAGGACTTTTATTATTTTGATAGCTCTGGGAAGAATCAACCACCTGCAGATGCACATGAGCTCGCATTAGCCATCTTATTTTACTGTCTTTGTTTAATCATTCTGTCTAAAAACTGAAATTCAAATGCTATAATATTTTTTCATATACTGTTGACATCAGCAAATACACATATTAAACTTCTTTAAATGTCTAATAAACATTTAATGCCACAAACCTTATAAACTTTAAATCCAGCTGTTAGATCTTGTCCATTGCCTGCATAAAAACGTGTGTACTGTGTGTGTGATGGACCTTCAATACAGAATATCCGAGCTGTGAGAATTGGATGTGGACAGGAGAGTTCAGCTGTCACCGGACACACATGAGTGAGCAACTTTAAATCTTTGATTTCAGTCTATCTTGGGCTACATCCAGTTTAATGTTGCCATATTCAATGTGTACTGTATGTGAAATATGTAAAAAAACAAAAAACAAATAATATATTTAAAAATATTATTCCCACTGCCAATTTTAACTCTAATTTAGTAAATATTATGCAAAACAATTATAACATTTTATCGCAGAAATGAAATTCAAATATAACTTTGTTTTCCATTTATTACTTACAGAATTGAGTACTTCAGTACCACAGCAAAAACTACTTGCCTAACTAATAAAGTTCAAACATTATTAATGACAAGTCGAACAGTCAGTAATAAAATAACAAAAATACACAAATTAAGCATAGATAAATACAATAGAACAAAGTTACAAATAAGATCTAACAGTAAAATGTTATAATTAAGTATAAAATTACACTTAGTGTTCACTGTATAAATTAAATGTAGATTAATCTTTGCTAAAGCTGTGTTTTGTTGTGATTAACATAAATGACAAGGACAGCAGAAGGTATTTATTGGGTGCGGTCACTTTAAGACTGAATGCACAAATCTAAGATAATGATACACATCCAATTTCTTTCTGTTTGCGTTCACTTCACTTAAGACATAACAGACTGTGTTTATGATAATACTTGTCGAAACAGGTGTTTTGATATAATTTTGTTTCTGTGTCCATTCAAGCGCAAAGGGAACTGAATTCTGTGTTCAGTAAACTGTGTACTGAACTAAGTTCCATTTTACTTGAATGGTTTAAAATTGCTTGAATGTTTAAATTTGCAAGACTTAGAAACCTGTGCATCACTTGATAATATTTCAACTTTGCCATCCGCGAATCACATGCATGCCGAACCAAGGGGCCTGGTTTGTACGGATCAACTGCGATCTGTTGAACGCCTAATTACCTGTAAATCATTTGCCAATGACGGTGAGACGGTAAATGCCAGCAGTGAATGGTGAGAAAATGAATGCCTTTGGTGTCAGGGAGGGGAACCGATGACACTTCACACTCTAACTGCTGCTGCCTGATATAATTAGATCATTTTACAGAAACATGAGGTCATTGTTCATTATGTGATTTACTTTAGTACGGCTCTCATTCACTCACACATTTTACAGCCTCTCCCTTGTTTGGCCAGGAAAGAGCCCACGCCTCTGTGTTTGGCCGCCCCACCCTTCATTACCCGCTGCTTTCCCTCACCAATCCTTTCACAGGTGCTTTTCCCAGGAAAATGGCAGCGTCCACTTTGCTTTGACTTTGAGAATGATTGCCTTAGTCAGCATTTTTACGATGACTCTTTGACCTGTCAATCTGAAGTTCCTTCAGTTTATTTCTTTGACGCATGTTTAGTTTGGACTTCTTAGGGCTAGTTGTTGCTTTATCCAACATTTTCTGTGAGAATATGTGGGAGTGAGATTATTTGTCCTCCATGAATGCCTTTTTTTTTCTCTTGAAACACAAATATTGTACAGGATCTTTTGATCCCTGGGTCGCAGATATGATGTCAGTGAAACAAGCACACACTATGTCCATTGTCACACACTAAAATGAGGAAGGGGAGACCGCTCTTTTTAAAACCACAGCCACATTTTGGTGCCTCAGCTTGTCTGTAATGTTTGGGAAATTGGAGATTTTGGCCGCAAGGTCCATTTCCTCTGCTCCA
The DNA here is from genome assembly GCF_001515645.1 of Sinocyclocheilus grahami. Taxonomy (NCBI): domain Eukaryota; kingdom Metazoa; phylum Chordata; class Actinopteri; order Cypriniformes; family Cyprinidae; genus Sinocyclocheilus; species Sinocyclocheilus grahami. The sequence continues at coordinate 809,736 of NW_015505463.1, read as the reverse complement.
AATGCTTATAGTGGCCCCAAAACCTGGATGTGAGGACACTAAAGCACTTAAAATGATTGAATGCCATTGCATTAGTTAACTATAATAGGTGATATTTGCATTGATATTCTAAGAATTATAGCACAAACACTTTTCAAGCTAAATATTTAACAATAAGATGTTCGGTTGGATTTGAAATACGCTGTTCGAAATGAAGACAAAATTATTTGGAAACTTTCTGGTGTGCTTTGACAAATCTTATGTCACAATATGAGTAATTTTTCATTTATTTCACATTAATTTTTGTTATTTTGTATTTGTTATTAAAATAAGATCAAACAATAGGACAAATACAATATAAGAATTTCTACGTCTATTCAACAGTAGCATTCAAGTACGAAACTGAATCAAATGTAAAATAAAACACTGCATAGCTATTTAAATTATATGCTGATTTTTATTAAAGCTACTAAGGTTATTTAGTTAAAAACAGTGAGTAATTTTCACTTTGTCTTTTGCTATTTGATTAACATTAAGGAAACAGACCTCAGCAGGTTTATTAGGCTGCTGTCACTTTAAGACCTGATGCACAGAGCCAATGTATTGATACGCTTCCGATCTCTATCTCTACTGTTTATGTGAATACTCACCAAAATGGGCATTTTGACACTTTTTTTTTTTGTATGACAGTTCAAACACCATAAGCTGTATGTATGCTATCTGAGAGATGCAAATTGTTAATAACTTGCTTAATAACTCGAAGCAGCAGTGTGGATTAAGTTCCCCAATTCTTCCCAAATGTATGTGGTATGAATGATTTGTCAGCAGTTAAAACTCTAAGCTTGAAAAAAACCCCAGTTGAAGACTTGGCAAACATGAAGCAGTTCATGGGGGTGTTTCGGGGTGAGTGAGTTTCAGACAGCGGCTTCCTGTTGAGAGGTGAATGGACTCAGTCTGTGAGTGTCTGTGGCTGGCACCTGATCATGGAGGTCCTCCTGCACTGAATTCCTCCACTGCAGCTGAGCATGTAATGGAGCAATTGGCCACTGCATGCTGTGAAATGCTCTTTCTTGTGCCAGGGCTTTTCCTTTCTTTCTCTTTCTCCCATAATCCAATCTTTTTTGATTGTTTTTTAATTGTTACATGAGACGAAATGTAGTACTTTTTAGTTTTTGCTGTCATTGCGAAACACTGCTGAGAAAGGGTGAGTGAAAGTAGGTGTGCCTGTGCCTTTCTCAGTGTAGTCTGATATTTCAATGTGGTCAGATAAGCTCCACCACTGATTTGCCTGTGCTTTGCCCATCTGAACTGGTGCAGATGCTAGAATAAACATGTACAGCTGGTTGTTTCATGGCATAGTCTGTTGATTAATATTTAGATCATATTTATTAATAACAGATCTGGGATCAGCTAGTTTTCCAAAGTAGATCTACATTCTTCATCGGTCTGTCCAGCCCTGCGTCCCAATGTTCATACTATCCATCCTAAATAGTATGTGAGATTATAATAAGTGTGTCCCAAAGCATAGTATGTTGAAAAGAGTATGCCAAAAGTCCCCGGATGGTCTACTATTTCAAGTTGATTTTGTTGAAGTGTGGATCTGTGCACACTCTAATGGCTAAAATTGCCCACAATCTATTGCGCTTTGGCGAAGGATTCGGTCCAGAAATACAAAAACGAATAAAACGTATTAGAAAAACTACAAAAGTGGCGGATGCGCGTGATCGACGATTAGGTAGAGAGGTTTACAAAAAGGGGTTTGAGTTACTAATAATCAACATTTAACCTGGTAAAAAATATTTATTTATTGTTATCCATGTTATATTTCACCTTCTAGAGTTCTCCGCATTAAAGACCCGCGACTGGCAGATCAACAAGCTACTTATTTTCTCTCCAGTACGGTAGGAAGTGAAATGAAATGAAATGTGAAGGATGTTAACTGTGACAAGATGATTGACAGGCCAGTTTACAGTGACAGGGTGCTTGCAACAGGTGTGACAGAGCGGTCCTTTAAAGACGCAATTGTGTGACGTGATAGTATGTCCCAAAGCTTGCCTACTCTTCTACTACACACTCAAAAGTGTGTACTTTTTCTTCACCAAAAGAGTACATACTTTAAAGGAGTAGTATAGGCACATTGGGACGCAGCGCAGGTATATGTGACACAAGGTTTAATCGAATATTTGGAGGATTAAATGCACATCGTGGTCACCTGTTGTGGCCAGTTGTTAATGTGCACTTTTTGTCACATTTACGGTCACATTTTCTTGGTCTGTTTGTCTGACTTTGCAAAATAAGATGGGTATGATATCAGATGAACTCAAGCGTTTACATGGCTTTTTAAAAGATAAATTATTGCTGGTCTCACTGAAATCAAACTTTTAAATTGCAAGTAGTTTTGCTGAGAGGCAACACTTATTAAGATCTAAGGGAACTTTTAAACAGGATAATTTGTAATAACTTATTTTGTTTTATGGGATAATCTTAGATTTTTGTTGTGCAGATTTTTAAGAGTAATACTTGAAAAGAGTTTTTATTTCTTTCTCTCTCTCTTTCTCTCTCTCTCTCTCTCTCTCTCTCTCTCTCTCTCTCTCTCTTTAAATACTAAACATCTCATGGGTTCTGCAGGGGAAATGTAAACTTGTGAGCATAATTGTAACTGCCTGTAAACTCAAATGCTGTAGTAGTGGTTGTAATGACTCCCTCTAAAGGCTCCGCCCTCTCACGCAGTGTTGTGATTTGATTGGTGGAGTAACTGTCTAGGAGTGTGCCTTTTGAATTTTTAAATTTTTTTTGGTATGGGTGAGGAAGTGACTGTTTGTGGTCTGTAGCTGTGAGCACTCAAATACCAAGCTTGTAAAAAATGCAGTTAATGTGTTGATATCCATTGAGTCCCAGCCAAAATGATGTTTACTGATATATTTACTGATACGTGATACATAGTTACTAATGAGTATTTTGTCCAGTGATTGTGTTTGAAAGGGTCTTATCATGCTTATTTTTAATTTTTTCACTTATGTTCATTTAAGGTTAAGGTTTTTTTTTTTCTTTTTGAAATTTCTTTCTCTTTCTTGGAATTAGATTTTTGTTGTTTTTTGTTGCTGTGACTTTAAGGTTCCTATATAATGCCCTTTTCACATATGACAAGTGGAACTGTATTGATGGGCTACAGATGAGTCTGGTCCAGTATAGTTTTTAACTGTCCCATCCACTGTCCCAGGATCACAACATCTGCATTGAAGTCTGCCTCTCAAACTGTTAGTTAATCTGCTGTTTAGGAATAACAGTATCTGTTCTTTCTCCTCCTTCATTACCACACTGTGACTGGGTGGCCCAAGTATCTCAACACTTGATTATGTGTCATTGTCATGAAAATGTGGATGGTCATGTGTTAAATGTTTCAATTTTCTGACTTCATAGACTTAACTATGTTATTTTTGTAATGGAGAGGAAGTCACAGTATTGTTTTATAGCACTTTAAACTAGGGCTAAGCAATATAGCTAAAATGTATATCTTGATATTTTATGCAATGTTCACAATATTCCCTAATTTTGTCACCAACAAAATTATTGTGATTTAATATTGCTATTATTCAGTGTATCATCCAGTCCTGCTTCAAACTTTTTCCAAAAGATCAGGGAAAATGTAACATGAGGACAGTTTGATTTAATGTTCTCACAAAATGACCCCTTAAATATTATTCTTGGAGTGTTACAAAACAGGAGCGGAAAGCCCTTGTGTGTCTTCCTTGGAAGACAGTGAACTCACTCTCACCTCTTCCTATTGGAATGACCTGTGAACTGTGCGGCTTTATTCTTTCTGTGTCACACTAAAAGGAAGTCCTTTGTAGTAGATAGATACTGTTACACATTCTCAGCTACAGTCTCAGTTATTTTTTACTTAAGTTTGAAATGTCTCCAGATTGTATTCATGAATAGTTTCATATATGTTAATAATGGAATTCAGATTTTATTTAGCGTCATTCTCACTTCTCAGGGCCCATTAATAGCATTGACTTGGGTGTGTCGCCTCTGTGTGTGTGTGTGTGTGTGTGTGTGTGTGTGTGTGTGCACGAGTGCAGGCATGTCCATCACAAAGAACCATTGCAGAGTGTTTTTCAGTTGAGAGGCAGAATGAAGGTTGTTAGGCTGCTGCTAACAATATGTGTCCTGTGTGGGCACTCACAGATCAGGTAGAGGTATTGTTATCCAAGACCGTAACCTTGTCTTTGATTTGATTGGCCCTCTCAATCATTTTCACAATGACGAGTGTTGTTAGATCTCTGAGGCAGACCAACAATTTGGCCAGTTCTAACTCATGGGCAAGACTTGGGCCCCTCAATGTTATGGGCCTGCTACAATGTAATTTCCACCTCATTTTGGATTATGTATTGTGCTTAATTGCATTTTGTGGTGGTGAAATAAAATTAAACATGGAATAAATGGATAATGGATTGCAGTCCTTCAAGTGGGACAAAATGATAGACTGGGGTCAGAAGGAGTAGCCAATTCCTGAAAGAAGAGTTCCAGAGCTGAGGAGCTTTGGAATGCCAATCCACGGTCCAGCAAGGCTTACTGTGAAATGGAGAGAACAGTGGGTACCAACTATTGCAAAAATAGTATTTTTGCTCTGGCAGCAGAGATTCTGAAGACACCTCTTCTCAATCTGCTTGTTATTTAAGATGAGAATGTTGATTGGATGACAAGGTAGAAAGCGGGTCAGAGAAAAGAAAGAAGGCAGTGAAGAAACCCAGCAGGCTCATAATGCATCCGGCGGGCCCCGTGTGGAACGGTGAACGGCAGGCAAATATGGGCCCTGGAGATTTCCTTTGTCACCTCTAATGTCAACTGGCATGCCAAAGCCATCTCTGAATGCTGGGATGAGTGGAGTGAGATGGAGAGAGGCAGCACCTCATGTGTCTGGCAGAGCTCAGTGAGCCTTATTTAACCATTAAAAAAAAGTTTCTATTTAAAGCAGTTATCGTAAAACATTTCATATTTGACAACTTGCATCTTACCTTGCACCCTTTCACCATTATAACCAAAGCACTGCACTGGAATTCATGCTCGACACTTGTGAACGGTAAAGCCCACCTTCTTTGATTTGATAGGCCATCTCGAACTTTTTGACATTGATGAGCGTTCGATGAGGCAGACCGGCCTAAAATATCCTGTCATCCTAACAACAGACAGAATGTTCAGAGTGTAGTATTAAAATGAATTCAAACAGCAATTCAGATTTTTGTATTTGCTATGGTGTTTATCAGACAACAGCAAATGCCTACATACTTGATAATTATTTTCAAACATTTGTTTACAGTTACACATTTTCACATTTTAATTTGTGTTTTGCTTTATTGTATTTAAATGTTAAATGTTCATTTTGTTATTTGGAAATGTTATTAAAATTGATCTCTTATCTTTTTAACCTGTGTTTGTAATGCAATTCCACACTGTGATAATACTAAAAACCGTAATAAAAGTTTTAGCAGTGATCATGATATGAAAACTTTATACGTCACATGCCTGCACAGAAGTGAAGGTGTTGTCATAATTTACTCACCCCACCCTATCTCATTCCAAACCTATATGACTTTGAATCATAAGATTAACATTGAATTATATTCACTCGCTCTTTCCCATACAATGAAAACATGCAGTGACAAGGTCCAAAAAAAGCCCCATAAAATTCATCTCTATATAGCATGTCTTTTAAATTCATACGATACATTCTTTACAGATAATCTTCCCCTCTGCTGTAGTTTTCAAATCTCATTTGTGCATATTGACTTCCTTTCAATGTGAATATGATGTGTCCGGTTTCTTACACAAAGATATTGTATGGCTTCAGGATACTTAGAAGACATTGAATGAGTTGTATGGGTTGCTTTTATGATATCTTTTCATCCTTTTTGGAGCTAAACCCCTAGTCACAGTCACCCTCATTGTATGAACATTCTTCAAAAGTTCTACACAGAAAAAAGGGATTCAGGTGATTCAAGTTGTCGTCTTTGGGTGAACTATGACTTTAAGAAACTGAAGTGCCTGCTGCTTTTCTAAAGCAAACAAAATTGGCCTTTGCAAAGCAGACAACTAGCATTATGTAAATGACATGGAAATTCCATGGTAATGTAAATTTGCATCATAATCTATTGTTGCGTCGTCCATCTGTCCTGCAAGTGGACGACAAACCTTAGCAGAGCAAGAAAGTTTAGTCTCCATCTCAGTTCCTGCTTTCTACGTTTTCCTTGTGTTCCAGATGTTCAATATATGAAGTATGTCAGGTCGTGTTGTTTCTGTTTTAAAACAACACTGGTTGGCCTTCATGGAATATTTTTCTGTTCGCTTCAGCAGGTTGAAATGTACAGGAGAATGTTGTCAATAACTAGCTGGTATGTGATATTTTGTTGGTCTTAGGACAAAACGCTCCTGTAATCAAACCTCATAACACATGAAGAAGAGCACCTTTTCATAGCATGAGTGTCACCTTTTGTACTGGTTCTTTTAGATGATCTAAGGTATTTGAGTATGTCCCCAAGAGGTTTAACCTATAATAAAGGTATTCAGATGTATTTGAAAACTGTGCCAAGCACTGCAAGTGCATTATAATAAAGCAGTCTAACACGATGTCTCTTTTATAACAACATAAAGGCTCTTTTGCCTTCCTTGGGTATAAAACTTGCCTTGCTGAATATGCCATGTGTCTTCATGTTTCAGATGGATTGAAGCGTGTTTAAATGAGGATCTCCCGCCCACCACTGAGCTGGAGGAGGGCCTGAGGAATGGCGTGTACCTAGCCAAGCTGGGAAACTTCTTTGCTCCCAGTGTGGTCTCTCTCAAAAGGATCTATGACCGCGAACAAACACGCTACAAGGTAAGACTGAAGTTTAAAACCTTTTCAGAAGCACTGATATGAAAATAGTAGATGGTTTGGATTCACTTGTTGCTTTCTTCTTTGTCCCACTTGTAGGCCACCGGGCTCCATTTCAGACACACAGACAATATCATCCAATGGCTGAATGCAATGACAGATAAGGGCCTTCCTAAGGTGAGGAGTGTAGGTGGTGAACACGAGTCTGCCTGCTTCTTTCATTAGCAGCATTACTTCTGCTTTATTGAGTGACTAACATGATAGAGCTTGCCTCTGAACTTCTTTCCCATGTTTGGCAACAATTCTGCATTGTCTAATCAAAATACATGTACTTGTCTCTCCCTGTCAGATCTTCTATCCTGAGACAACCGACATCTACGACAGGAAGAACATGCCCCGTTGCATCTATTGCATACATGCTCTCAGGTAACTACTATGTCGCTGTGGGCTTATTCACAAATCTCTTGTTGGGGAGAAACTAACCAAAAGAACTGTTGCTAGTAAATTAAGTTTTTATTATTATTACTATTTTTTTTTCTTATATATGTTTGTTACAGTAGTTCAGCTGAGTTCATAATAGTGGAGCTTTTTCAGTAACAAAATTCTGTTTTTGTCTGTCACATTGACTATTGCCACAGTTCTGCATGCACTAATTACAAACTAGTGTTGGGCGATATGGTCATTTTTCAAATCGTCATATCGCCAGCCCGTGAGATCACCGATGCTCGATATTATCGTGAGTGCGTGCATGGGTGGGTGGGGGCAAGAGAGAGCCTCTCTGTACTTGTCATAGACTATTTCATAACTATGTGGTGTTTTAAACCCCCCGCGCGCGAGAAGGAGCCTATGAAAGCACCAATAATCGAAATAATATACTTTCAAACATACTGATAAACTAACATGTCAAATATACAAATATTTAAAACAGCTATTTCATATATATTCTGATAAAACAGTCATACATCGCTATTAGGACCGCATGTCCTGTGACAAGTTTGCCGTATCAGAGCACGGAAGTTATCAGTCTAAAAGGTCCGCAGTCAACGGTGAAAATCAAAAGTAGATTTATTTTAAAGACTAACAGTTTAACACTAAATATTGGACATAAACGAACACTTTAAATATAAACGTATTTAAAACAGGTACGTTCATATATTTGGAGTAAAGTTAAATTAAACGGATACATCAGTCATACAGCGCTCAGGACCGTGTGCCCCATGACGAGCCCGACGCACCGCCACAGAAACAAGGATGAGATGCTTTCTAACATAACTGTGGCGTTAAACTCAGTTAGTGAGGGCTTGGTTAAACTATTGCACATATATAGGCCATTCAGATTACTTGTTAAAATGCAAGGAAATACCTTATATCAGCAGACGATGTACGTCTGTGTTTGTGGTTGGAGACTCCTTCACCGGATGACAGGCTCTAATCCTCATTTGCGCGAGTGTGAATTGCGGTGCTGAAGTGAAATAGCGGGGCAATTTGATAATAATAGCTGAATTATAATAGGCCGCCTAATAATAATAATTTAATACATTTATAGGAGAATGAGCCTAATATCGTCTTGACTATCGACAAAGAAATGTGCTATCGTCGATACACAATACTATCGTCTATTGGCACAACCCTGTTACAAACTATACTAATTATTTAAACTATCCTACATGGTTCTCTTTATATATTATGTAGTGCTGGGATGTTTACATACAACACCATTCAAATGTTTGGGGTCAGTAAGTTTTTTTTCTTTTTTGGAAAGAAATGAATTTTTATCAGAAAAAGAAAAACATTAAATTGACTGTTAAGACATTTTTAGTGTTATGAAAGATTCCTCATGGTTTGCACAAAAATATGAAGCTGCACAACTGTTTTCAACCTTGATAATAAGAAATGTTTCTTGAGCAGCAAATCAGCATATCAGAATGATTTCTGGAGGATCATGTGACACTGAAGACTGGAGTGATGCTGCTGAGAATTCAGCTTTGCCATCACAGGAACAAATGCCATTTTTAAATGTATTAAAATAGAAAACAGTTTAAATGCAGCCTTGGTGAGCATAAGAGACTTCTTTTAAAAACATGAAAAAACGTACTGAACCCAGACTTTTTGAACGGTAGTTTAGAAATGAATCTGTTTTAGTGACTCATTAGGTAGTCTTTACATTCACACTTCCTGTTCAAATGAATGATTTATGTTGCACGTCTCATTCAGTTTAGATCACTTTGAGCAAAATAATTTTTAAATTAGGGCATTTTTAGTGTTATTAGTTGTATTTAGTATTATTTTGTGTTCAGTGTAAGGTCTGTCACCCTTGTTGTTGTTTTTTGCTGTTGCAAATAAATACCTGCTACCTACAGCTACAGATAAATACATGTAAATAACTACTTTAAGTTAACTACTTGCAGTTTCAAAGTAGCTTCTCCAACTTAAGCACGATATGCATATTTAAACTCAATTTTATTTAGACTCCTATTTTTGATTAAATCAAGTTAATCATGGATAAAAGTGCAAAGGTTATGATGGGTAGATTTGATTTGCATCTACACTCATCTCAGAATTATTGAGTCAGAATTAATGAGGAATCCTGTTCTGGTTTCTGTTGAGGCACTTAACATGAGGCTAGAGAATCCTGCCATTTGTAACTCTCACATTCCAGCTCAATGCAGAATTGACGCTGGGCCCAAAGGCCATAAATCTGGCCTTCAGAAACAGGAAATAGCAGTATTCAGGGGGCAAGAATTTGGCAGGGGTCTGACGTGGGGTGAGGGGTAATAAATCCAGTTGTGCGTGTTTGTTGTTGATATTGATGAACGGATGTATGTTGAAATTGAAAGCCATGAAGATAACATCGGATTCCCTTTGCAGTAGTGTCTTTTCCCGCACACACCTATAGAATAGGATAGCTCTCCTCTGGGGAATTTTCTTTCTCATATTCACTTTCTGTTTCTTTCAACAGCCTCTACCTGTTTAAACTTGGCCTTGCGCCCCAGATTACAGACCTGTATGGCAAGGTCGCCTTCACAGGTGAGTCAGCTCGCTGTAGTATCATACTAAAGCTTGAGTTTGTACAATAACATTGCCGTGGTCAATGTGAAAATCACTATCAACTGTATGAGCGTTTCCTGCCATTTTGGCTGACCTGAAACTGCCTGCCAAGTCCATGAATGGAAAACATTATTTACCAGACCTATTGAGAACAATGTCCAGCCAATCACATCAAAGCAAGGAAAGATGCAAAGCCAAGATTACCTTCCAAAAGGTTACCATGATTATAAAATCGTGACATACAGTAGAAAACAATGAAAGCAAACGGAACACTTTCCACTGAGACAAATAATCTCCATTTTTTTTGTTATTTGTGTGTTGTTTTTGTCTTTTCAGAGGAGGAGATTAACAACATGAAGATTGAATTAGAGAAGTACAACATTCAAATGCCAGCATTCAGCAAAATTGGTGGGATTTTGGCCAACGAGCTATCAGTGGACGAAGCAGCCTGTGAGCATTGTTTCAGCTTCTGCTTTTAAAAGTCGAATTCCTCTTGGCACTTTGGCACAACTCCTTCCCTTGTAAACATAAACAACTAGACTTAACAGCCAAGAGTTTAACAGCACGGTAATTACTGTTTTACATTGCTTTGAGCTCAAAATATATGCATTATCTTCTGTTGTAATGATTCAGTGCACGCTGCTGTGATCGCCATCAATGACGCCATTGACCACGGAGTCCCTGAAGGCACTCTAGCTGCCATGAGAAACCCAAACGCCATGTTACTGCAACTGGATGAAAGCGCTGCCCAGCAGTACCAGGGCACCCTGTTCCAGGCCAAGACTGAGAAAGTGGCCAACTCCCGAAAGAGAGTACGAACTTCTCTCTACAGATAGTTATAATAAAATATTTTTTATATTTGGGTAACTAAGGGTGTATTTTAATATATGTACACACTATCCAACACTGTCTCACACTATCTGCCTAAATAGTCAGCATTAAGGCATCAGACGTTTGATGTGAAGGCTGTTCTAAACAGAAGACAGCATAATTATTAAATAAAATACATGTAAATTTATAGTCAACATCAACTTCAATAAACTTCACTGACATAGTCAGATAACTAATTTTGTCCAAGTTCAGGCAACATGGCATGTACCTGTGCATGTACTTTGCGACAAGATCACTGAAAATATGCAGTAGACATGCTTGCATTTTATTCTGTACTGCAAAGTATCAATAAAAACAACCCCATCTAATAAATAATTAAACAAATAAGCAATATGAACTTTTTAACCCAACATTTACAGTGGGGCAAAAAAGTATTTAGTCAGCTACAAACAAGCAAGATTTCTGGCTCTTACAGACCTGTAACTTCTAATCCGTGTTGCCCAGCGACAGCCCCCAAACATTACTGCTCTAGAGGAGATCTGGATGGAGGAATGGGCCAAAATACCAGCAACAGTGTGTGAAAACCTTGTGAAGACTTACAGAAAACGTTTGACCTCTGTCATTGCCAACAAAGGGTATATAACAAAGTATTGAGATGAAATTTTGTTATTGACCAAATACTTATTTTCCACCATAATTTGCAAATAAATTCTTTAAAAATCCTACAATGTGATTTTCTGGATTTTTTTTTCTCATTTTGTCTCTCATAGTTGAGGTATACCTATGATGAAAATTACATGCCTCTCTCATCTTTTTAAGTGGGAGAACTTGTACAATTGGTGGCTGACTAAATACTTTTTTTCCCCACTGTATGTATGCTTTGTAGTTTTTGTTCTTGTTAGCATCTTTAGCTTAGCAAAAATCTTTGTTAAATTGTGTATTGGAATCAACTAACTGTAAGTCTTAGATTGCTTTTTGTGTAGTCCAATCAGTTAAAACCTATTTAATATTTCAGTATTATTTATATATATATTATTAGGCCGTGTGTCCACCAAAGCGTTTTAGCCAGCTGAAAACGACAGGCACTCTGAAGCACTCACAGCTGGGCATTTTCAGCAGAGCGCAGAATTTTTTTTCAGTTGAGATGCTGTGGTTGCTATGATATGGAATATCCGCTGAAGTAATATGGCAGACGCATCGCGAATGAAATGTTTTTCCAAGCCTTATTTTACATAACAATAATATGGTAGTCCAGCAGTTCCATCTGGTAAAGATATAAATACTCGGAGACAAGCAATATTAACTTCTCCATTGTATCAGATCAGTCGTAGTACAAGCAGGGTGTGACGGTTGATCGGTCCCACCCCTCCTCCACTGTGATTGGTCAGCTGACTAAAAAGTGACAGTAATGAGTGCTGCGTTTTACTCAATGTTGAACATTCTTCAACTCTCGGCGCCGAGAAAAAAACGCCCGAGCGCTCAGTGTGGAAAAAATGCCGGCACACTCCTGGCATTTAAAAAAACACGGCACTCCCATTGAAAACAGTTGAAGAAATACGCTAGCCTCGGGAACAACCACTTTGGTGGACACGGGGCTTTATAGTATTTATTGATATTTTAGCTTTTATTTTTTTATTTTTAGTTTTCATTTTAGTAAATTTTTTTAGTTTACGTTTTAGTCATTTTGTTATGTGCTTATCCTTTTTATTTGTTTTTTCCCCCTGATATTTAGTTTTAGAAATTTTTGTAGTACAACTAATTTTATTTCAGGTAGTTGGCAAGGCAAAATTTCAAATTTTTGTTTAAAGCTGCAGTCAGTAACTTTTGGTTAAATATTATCCAAAATACATTTTTGAGCAAGTACATAACCAGCCAGTGTTCAAAACTATAACTACTATATTAAACTAAGCTAATACACACTAAATACACACAGTCCCGCAATGCTTATGTTATTAACGTCAACAATTTGTAAACAAAGTATAACAATAATAATAATTGGCACGGTTTGATGTGATATGAGCTAACCGATCGTTAGACTTAATAACCATTCATAGCGCAATTTATTGTAATGCTTTTTTCCTCAGTTGATCAGAACAAAAGTGGCAGTTGTTACTTGTTCAAATGACATTGTCCAGTGAAAACTCTTATTTGGATCATACTTTCAAGATGTAGATTCTTTGAATACAAAGTGCGGTGCGGTGACTGATAGCCACACGTTAGATTCATCTGCTCTGGAGCCGTGCCGCTGCACAAGCCGCACAAGGAAGATAATTCCGCAAATAGCTGCAATTGCAGTTTTTCAAACCGAGATGGTGACAAAGAGGCAAAACTTACGGACTGCAGCTTTAAATTTATGTTTTTCATCTATTATATTTTTTCAGCTTTTGTCCTTTCATGAAAACATTTTTTAATAGTTTTAGATTTGGTCCTATCCATTGTGGATGAATTGAAAAAAAGTATGAAGATAATGGTATAAATGTATGTTTCTTTGTAATAGATTGGAGAGAATACTGAGGCTGAAAGGGATGTTTACGATGAGCTGCTCACACATGCTGAAATCCAGGGAAACATCAACAAAGTCAATTGTATGTACCTCACCCATGTCCACCTTCAGCTCTTGTGCTCTTCTGAGGCTGATGATCGATGCGATCTGAGTTCTCTGTGTTTGTGTTGTTTCTCAGTGACCAAAGCATTAAGTTCAGCAGAACAGGCCCTACTGAGTGGTGATGAGGACAAGCTGTATGACACTCTCCGTTCCCCTGCGTTAGGACTGCAGTCAGTGCAGGCTCAGAACAAGGGATGGTACCTCAAACAGCTGCTGGCCGATCGAGAGCAGAAGGAACAGGTAACAGGTTCTGCTACTCAGCGGTAGTGTACTCAGTTTGGTACACTTTTTTTACCACGGTTTATATTTTGTCTAATGATCCTTTTGAACTTCTAAATATGAAATGCATATGCAAAGTGAGGTGTCTCTTTTCAAGAGTAGTGTAATTCTGCTCTCAGAGAGTCCCTTATCACAGCACGTCTGTGACAAACCCTAGGGATCAGCAGAAATGTATGCTTGTCATGGTAACCATAATAACAGCAATAACAGTTTATCCTGCAATAATGGCACTGAGAGGTCTTCCATCAAATGCTTGGTTATAAGTGATTTGTGTTACTTAACACTAAACTGAATCCTAAAACAGTGTAATCAAATTATAGATATTAATAATGATTTCTCACTGAAGCTAATTTGGGTTTTTAGAGCTAATAATGAATATATCTATCTTGTTGTTGAATGTTTGTTGTGTGTGTGATGCTGGAACTCATGCTGTTTATTAATTATTCTAAATTAATAACACCTTTGATCCTTGATAGATACTACAGAACTGTTCATATGTATGTTATGTATGGGAATGCGGAGATCCTTCTGCAGTGCTTTGGTTAGATGAGATCCAGGATGCGATCTTAAGAGCCAACAAGGACTCAGAGGATGCTCTGCAGTGTAAAAATACTTATTTAAATCTTAGTGTACTTGCTATTAAACTCCGAAACTTATTTCAGTTTGTGTATTTACTTATTTAGTCTGCATCTCTCAGCTTGAATATAACTATGATACTACGATGATTCTTTTCTTTGAACCATCTCAGTTTTTCTAAAGAATAATCTTCTTTTCCATCTTCAGTCTCTCAGGCGATCCAGGCCATTAATGAGACTGTGGATAACAAGGACTCTTCTCAGACACTGGCAGCCCTGCGTTCACCTGCTGCTGGTCTGTATGGAGTCACATCTGAATGTGCTCAGACCTACCAGGATGACCTGTTTCGGATTAAAGAGGACAAGAAAAAGGAAGGTGAAGATGGGTGCTTGTGTTTATTCTTTTGATATTTGGTACAAAAAATCTATAGTAATAATTACATTAAAACAAGTACAATTTATTTTTTCTACTCAAGTTTTAAACTGTTTGGTGATATCACAACATATCACATTTACACTTTGTGATGGAGAGAGTAATAGAGGTTTTTGGTAGGGGATAATGGCAGTGAATGGATGAAACATTGGGTGAAGGGAGGACACAACTACTACTATAACCTCAAGACTGGACAAGGCACCTGGGAAGAGCCTGCAGACTTTATTCCAAACAACACTGAGCTCAACAAGGAGGAAATACAGGTAAATCTCTCCAGTATTCATTTTTTACAATGTATATAATAAATAATATATATTACACCATATTGTGATATATCATAATATATTATATCTTTTAATATAACTGTAATTTTATTTTTTTCTTCCTGATTACTTACTGTCTGTGTCTTTGTAGTCTGTTGTGTCAGGAGTAACCACAGCATATAACCGAGAGCAACTGTGGTTGGCCAATGAGAGTCTGATCGCCAAGCTGCAGGCCCGGTGCCGTGGTTTTCTGGTGCGACGTGGAACGAAAGATCGTCTTGGGTTCTTGAAGTCTCAGGAGCCGTCTGTCACATGCATACAGGTCACTCTCCTCTTGCTTCCTTCACTTAGTGCTAAACAAGACTGGAAGGCAGTAATGTAAATAATAACAAAAATAACATCAATGTTGGTTTGGGCCAAGCCAATCATGACCTTCTGGTTCTGTTTGCTTTATAGGCCCATTGGAGAGGCTATAAGGACAGAAAGAAGTACAGTGACAGGAAGCAGTACCTGAAGGATCATGCTGATGATGCTGTCAAGGTAAGATCAAATTTTGATGAAATAAAAGATCCACACTTCTTGCATCATAAAATGTCAGGATTATACTCACTGTCTGCTATACACTACATGGCAGAAAATAAGTGGTCCTTTCAGTGAGAATAAATCTTAATATGGTCAAATCTGAATTTGAGTAAATATGTATTTTTTTTTTCTGTAGATTCAGTCAATGGTCAAGATGCACCAAGCTCGCAAAAAATACAGAGATCGCCTGCAGTACTTCAAAGACCATGTGAGTTTTAATTCAAGATCAAAGGACTTGTATATTTTTATAGTTAATAATAATAGTTACTATAAAAATAGTTAATCTGATTTCTAACTGCTCAGTGGTCAGTCTTTAATGTTCTCCATCCAACTTTCTCATTGCAGATAAATGATGTGGTGAAAATTCAGGCTTTCATTCGAGCCAACAAAGCAAGAGATGACTACAAAACACTCAGTAAGCATTTTATGTACTTCAAATTCTGTTTCACATCCATGCACTTAGAACATGCCTCTAATATCCATATAGATAACTTTTTTTTTTTTTTGAAGCCATGTAATTGTTGTTTCTGTATACTGTTAAAGCGTGAACACCATAAAATGGCGTGATCATTTGATCTCCATCATTTACTCCTGTTCATGTCATTCCAAACCTTTATGACTTACTTTCTTCTGTGGAACATAAAAAATTTATTTTGAGAAATGTCTCAATGTTTTTTTTTTCTCCATAAAATGGAAGTCAACTGTTTGGTTACCAACATTCTTCAAAATATCTTCTTTTATGTTCTGCAGAAGAAAGAAAGTTAATCAGGTTCAAAACTACATTAGGGGGAGTAAATGAGGAACATTTTTTTTAGGGTGTACTTTACCTTTAAGGGGAGGGACACTTTATATAACATTTAATTGGACCAGAATTAGAGTGCAGGATGAGTCATCAGTGCTTTTGTTCAGTTTTCCCAGAAGAAAAAGACTGCACATTTTAAAGTGCATACCTTCAAGCTGTTTCCTCCAACCTGTATAGGAATACACTAGCACTAAATGCCATACGACTCTAAATCCTGTCTTTAACAGTCAATGCAGATGATCCTCCAATGGCAGTTGTTCGTAAGTTTGTCCACCTGCTGGATCACAGTGATCAGGACTTCCAGGAAGAGCTGGAACTGATGCGGCTGAGAGAAGAGGTGATCACCAACATCCGCTCCAACCAGCAGCTGGAGAACGACCTCAATCTGATGGACATCAAGATCGGCCTGCTGGTGAAAAACAAGATCACCCTTCAGGAGGTGGTCTCTCACAGCAAGAAGCTCACTAAGAAGAACAAGGGTGAGCTGTCCAACCTCATGATGATGAACAAGCAGAAAGGAGGCCTGAAGGCACTTAGTAAAGAGAAGAGGGAGAAGCTGGAGGCATATCAGTTCCTCTTTTACCTGTTACAGGTAAAACTCATCAACTCTTCCCTAAGAATTGTTTGAAAATCAGTGTCACTAAAGTCCTGTTAATTCCCCTCTCTGTTAATTTTCCTCAGACAAATCCAACCTATCTGGCCAAGCTGATCTTTCAGATGCCACAGAACAAGTCCACCAAGTTCATGGATTCTGTCATTTTCACATTGTACAACTACGCTTCTAATCAGCGTGAAGAGTACCTCTTGCTCAATCTCTTCAAAACGGCGCTGCAGGAGGAAATCAAGTAGGAATTTCATGATATACCATTAGGGCTGGGCGATATAGCTAAAAAATGTATCACCGATATAATGTTTTATATCGTTCGGTATTGATAATTATTGACATTTTTTATAACCTTTTTTAAAACAGAGCAATATAAAAATTTATTTTTTACATTTAACCACTGTATTTTTAAATTAACCCAATTTATTGAGACAAACAACAAATATTTTTTGTTTTAACAATCAAACACGAAATAAAAATGTAATATCTCATTTCAAATGTTTTCTATGCAGATTAAATAGGTCTTAAAGAAACTTTTGTCTTGTCTCCCGAGGCCACAGGAGGGTGCAATGAGCAAAATAATAGCGCATTTTAATTGTAAACGCAAGGAAATAATTGTCTATAAAAAACGTGCATTACGTCAAAATTAACTCATAAAAATCAAATATATAATTTCGTAAATTGCATAAACAATTATGAACAAAACAGCATCATGTATTTATGCATTGCTTAATCCAAAGAGCCAAAGCGCCATTCACACAGATTGCATTTAAAAACATATGAGACGCAATGAAAAGGAATAAACCTCCACAAATTCATGACGTGTTTTCTAAAAGTTTAAACTGTTTTAACTTTGCATGGCTTTCTATTCATCTCTTGTGTGAGACGCGAATGCAGCAGTTGTATTTGTCCGTCTAAAAAATGCGCTTAATATGCGCTCTGTGTGAATGGCTTGGTTTCGGTTTGATTTAACCTAATCAAGATCTTCTCCGCATTGAGCTTCTATATTTCTCTAATATTTTGAATGCATAACACAGCAGCGGTGCGTCTCGTGGGCTAGACTAACAAAACATTCAAATGCAACAACGTCGCTTACATCATTATCTCTGCATCTCGCGCACCACTGATGACGCTCCCTGATGGACACCTAACATTCAAATGCAAATGTTTATTTTAAATTCAACTAATATTCATTCTTTAGTCACAATTTCCTCATCACAGGCAGGCACAGCACTCATTTCAGCATGTGTTTGTGTTTGTGTGTGCTGTCTGCGTCACTCATAGCACGTGCCTATATCGTGCGCCATATCGAACATTTTTTCTGTCGTTATCGAAAAAGGTGTACCGTCGATAAATATCGATACCGTTTTATCGCCCTGGCCTATATACCATAAATTATATACTCTATTTATCAAGATACATTTGCATCTTTGACGATCTCTCAGTAATGTTTGTCTTGTAAATGCAGATCAAAAGTGGACCACATCCAGGAGATTGTCACAGGAAACCCAACAGTCATTAAGATGGTGGTGAGCTTTAACAGAGGAGCCCGAGGTCAGAACGCACTCCGGCAGATCCTGGCTCCGGTCGTGAAGGAAATCATGGATGACAAGACGCTCAACATTAAAACTGACCCAGTCGACATATACAAGAGCTGGGTGAACCAGATGGAGAGTCAAACTGGAGAGGCCAGGTGTGTTTTCAACCCACTGTCTAACACAATATTCTCCCCCTCCATATACGCCAAGATATTTTCAGTATTTTCTTCTGTAATTATGACAAAGTTGCTTGTTTTCAAACTTTGATTGATATATCAAATTAATTAATGTGGTTAATTCATTTAATGTATTAAATGATTTAACTTTGATTTATTTTGTGATACCACAGGTTATGTTCTATATTCCAGAACTGTACGTTCTTCAATAAAAACAGCATTTAAGGCCTTTCCACACTGAGTGCAAAAAAGCGAAACGAATATCGGACATGATGACGCGCTGGAATAAAACAATAGATTTCTATGGATGCTTCCACATAGAACGCAAACATTCGTGCACCGAAAATGCGAATGTTTTTTTTTTTCTACGAACCAGTCCAACAAATCTTTTCAGTTTCGCAAAGCAAAGACACGGGCCGTCCAATAAGATTTGAGCTAGGATCACGTGACCGGTGCAGCTGCTGTTGCACAAAAAGGCAAGAGTGGTGGCGCTGTTTCGGAAACCAGTGTAAACAAACACAGAAGAAGAGTATCCTGGAGAAGAGAGTGGAAGCTGAGTTCTTGTTCTCGTTGGTATTTGAGAACAGATTTATTGTCACATGTTCTTTATACAGAATAACATTTCTATTAATTGTCCACTGAATTATGTAATCACAGTAGAGCAGCGTCCGTTTTCTTCCACGTGCGCGAGTGTTGTCAGAGCACGTTCACTCTTTTTCTACACATGAAATATGAAAGCAAATAGACATGATTATGACGATATATTTTCTGTATGTCTTTTGTATGCAGCTCATGGAATTTTTATAGCAATAAAGGATGTTTATGACAAATATTAGCAGTGTAGCGTTATTAAACATACAAAGAGTGCATGTGTCCTCTTATTAATCAAAATCAACTATAGATCACAACTGGAAGTTATTGCAAGCACTCGATGATGGTTTAAAGTGGGTAAGCAAATACATTAATAATTACATACATTTTCAAGTGTAGCTTGATGCTAATTGTACTTCTAATTATATTTTAGGATGTAGCCTATTCTTGTAAGCAATATAGATAGTTTGTCTCTGGTGTAGAACCTTGTTTATCTTAATTTAATGCTGTATATTGAGCAGCGGATGATGTTAAATCCATTTACGAGATGCATATCTGAGGAAAAATGCATTGTTGGTTGGCGCCACCTAGCGTGGAGGCGTGAATTAGCAGAAGGTGAACTATCGTTTCGCGCTTGATGTGAAAGTACAGTTCGTCTGCGATTCGCCTCGCTTTTCGCATCGCGCTCAGTGTGGAAAGGCCTTTATTGTGGGGAAAATATAAAGAAATATGATTTCAGTCTTAATTTGATGCTTTTTTAGCATTTTGATTTAGATTAAATTTTAATACATTTATAATAATTTGTTCATTTAAGTAATTTTAAGTCATTCTGTGGCCCCCTTGGAAGTCTGCTGAGGCCCCCTAGGGGGCCCCAGGCTCTTGGTTGAGAGCCACTACTTTACTAGCAATCATTTATACTTATAATTAATGGCTTTTTAAGACATGTAAAAGAATAAAAGTAAGTACTGAAATTAATTTGATTAAATCCAGATGCACAAATAAAATGTAATGCTAGATGACCCGCTACCTAATGTTGCAATGACCGTGTAATTCTGTTTTGCAGTAAATTGCCGTATGATGTGACTCCAGAACAGGCAATGAGTCACGAGGAGGTTCGAACCCGCCTGGAAGCCTCCATCAAGAACATGAGGACAGTCACAGACAAATTCCTCTCAGCTATAATTGTTTCTGTGGATAAAATTCCGTGAGTTGATAAAATCCCGCCACCTGAATTTCCCTCAGGGATCAACAAATTACTTTTAGATGCACCTACCATAAATTGTTCTTGAATATATGAAAATGACTTTTAGCAAGCCCTGATTTGAATATTCAAATACATGTCTGTTACATGAGCCGTTTCTTTGTTCATGCTCTTGTATAAATCAGCATTACATCACTGTTAAAGAGTGGTGCTGTGCTGCTGCTCTTATTTTACTGAGGTTTTACTAAGCTAAACCTCTAAGAGTTAACTTAAGAGGGCAGAATACCACATAAAATAACGCCATTTTTATATGACCTTTTATTTTCTTTGAATAGACTAAAAAATAACAGTGAATGATTCGGTTCTTTAATAACTCATGAACTCCTCATATATCATTCAAATAAATAATTCACTGAATCCATCAGAGCACAATTAGCAATTATGAATTAATTATGATACAATTATGAATTTACTGAATGCTAACTCATCAAAACTTTTATTCATGTTTGACTTGAAATGATCCAAGAACTATTTCCATGTTACAGTGTATTACTGACTGATTGTTTTCTTGTAGACTTATTTACGTTTTGGAATAAGGGCTATTTCAACTATAGCAACATTCAAATATAAGAACTAAGAATCATTTGGGTTTTCCCTGTAGATATGGCATGCGGTTCATTGCCAAGATACTGAAGGACACGCTTAACGAAAGGTTCCCTGATGCCACAGAGGATGAGCTTTTGAAGGTTTGTTACATCACAGCTGCTAGAAATCACAGCATTGTTATTCCTGTGCAGCGTTTGGCTGATGTAATTGTACACTTTAGTCTCAAAACCAAGACAGCCTTTATTCAGTTGTCTTGAACACTCTGATTACCTCTTCGCTAAACTGGCACCCGCTGCTTCTCCATATCAGTTGTGTCCCACTGTGGAACATTGTGTTGAATCCTGAGCATTTCTCTGCTCTTGTGCTTCTCTTCTGTTGTGATACTCCAGTCTCCTCACTTTGAATAATAAATGTGGTTTCCATCTCGTTCCTTTTCTTCTGGAAAGAGATTCCTCTTCTCTTTCTTTCTATCTATCTGTCCCACACCTGCTCTGTCTCTCTCTTTCTCTACGGCCTGGCTCCAGCTCTCCTCTTGGCCCTTGCTTATACCCTTTTCAAGAGGTTTTTGATGAGCACCCAGCAAAGGTGAGCCATGTCTTTCTTATTCTTGCCTTGCTGCTTCTCTTTCTGTCTGTAATTTAGTTTACCCCTTTGTAGAAGCAGAGGATCTTCAATTGCACAAAGATAGAAACATAGATAATAGGTTTTAAAAATTGCACAGATGTTGTGTTTGCTTAAAAAACGGAGGACATACTCATCCCTATTATCTTTTAAGATTGTGGGCAACCTGCTGTACTACCGCTACATGAACCCTGCTATTGTGGCTCCTGATGCCTTTGACATCATTGATCTATCGGCTGGAGGTCAGCTGACCACAGAACAGAGGCGAAACCTGGGATCAATCGCCAAAATGCTGCAGCACGCAGCCTCCAATAAGATGTTCCTCGGAGACAACGCCCATCTGAACCCCATCAATGAATACCTCTCTAACTCCTACCAGAAATTTAGGTATCTAAGTGCCTGTATTTGTTTCTTTATTTCAAGCAGTTTCTTTATTTTCGTACTGATGCAAGAACCTTTCTATCTCCCAGACGTTTCTTTCTGTCTGCTTGTGACGTCCCATCTTTGGAAGACAAGTTCAATGTGGATCAGTACTCTGACCTGGTCACCTTGACCAAGCCTGTGATCTACATTTCCATTGGGGAGATCATCAACACTCACACGGTAACTATTTGAGACTTAAGGTGTGGTCACATTTACCATTGCTCTGCGAAATTTTGAAATTCAGACATTTCAATTGGTATCTGGGAGTTTTGACTGGGGGCAAAAAAGAATTTCTCAAAAATATTTTTCTTTGGTTTCAAGTTGTTCACGAAAAATTCAGTATGTTGATCAGCAGAAAGCTGATTGGTTTGAAAGTGACTTCTGTATAAGTGGTGCTTCAAGCATCGCTACACTAATGACAATAGAAAGTGGACCTTTTATACCAACGAAATTTAGGTGAAATTTCTCCTATGTGACCAGATCACATCTAGTATAGTTGGTTTTAAGAACTGAATATATTGTGGTATCTTCTTTAGCTCTTGCTAGATCACCAGGATGCCATCGCACCAGACCACAATGATCCTATTCATGAGTTGCTAGATGACCTGGGAGAAGTGCCCACCATTGAGTCTTTAATAGGTGAGCCTCTGAGATATGCTTTAATGTCTCAGGACGCTGAGGTCCTACAGAGTCCGAGTGATGGACTGTTGTTCTCTCACAGGTGAGAGCCCACTTCCCCCTGATGATCCTAATAAGGAAATGATGGGTAAGACAGAAGTCTCTCTCACCCTCACCAACAAATTTGATGTTCCTGATAAGGCCAATGCTGAAATGGATGCCAAGACTCTCCTCCTCAAGTAAGGACAAAGCCTTACTCAAATTCTTCTGTTATAAAACCTAGTGAGGTACCAAGTTCTAAGGCAGCATGTTTCCTTCCCAGAGAAGATAATCCACTAATGCAAACCTTTCCACTATTTCCCACATTTGCATATGATTTTCACCCTTCACTCATAGTTGGACGGAATTTTCAATGGTTGTAAAAATGAGTGAATTATGAATGCATGAATATATCCACAAAAAACAAAATAACCACCAGTATGTCTTTAAAAAAAACATAGCAGGTTTTCTAGGTCTAATCAATGTAAATAATTCATTTCAAATTTTAAAATAATTATTTTGGACATAAATATTCATAACTGCCCATTTTAAAGAAACAATGTTTAAAGAATAACATTTTGGTGAAAAATGATTGGTGATTCTGACTTTGTTTGGCACTGATCTTACAGTACATTAGAATACATCACATCTGGTCTTGCCACGAAACTTCAAATATTTTAATGCATCCAAAGCTTAAATTGGATCTAAAATTTCCGTATACACATATGGTCGGGACTTCATGCAGCTTCGGTACTACTCTTCATTGGAAATGAATGACTTCCAGTCTGTTGTTTGGTATTTGTTGTTTATCAAAGAGAGTGAAAAGGTTGCTTTAGACTATAGAAATGTTAGCTCGGCAATCAATTGTAATTTAAGTCTATTGTACAGAAAGCAGTTGCGAAGTGCATGGAGTTGCTGCCTTTGTAGGTCACGAGGTTATAGAATGAATATTTTTACTTGCTAACACATTTTAACATGAATCTTTATCCATTCATCTTTCTCATTTAGCACCAAGAGGCTCATAGTAGATGTGATCAGGTTTCAGCCAGGAGAGACACTTACTGAGATTCTGGAGACTGTAGCTTCACCAGAGCAGGTACTTCAATTGCAGAATTTACAAATGAAAAACTTAATCAAATCAGAGTTTTTTTTTGTTTTCAAATCAGCATTTTGGTTTTTGGAATAGGAAACCGAGTACCAGCGTGCCATGCAGCGACGAGCCATTCGAGATGCTAAGACCCCGGAGAAGATGAAGCAAGCAAAACCAGTTGTGGATGACAGTCTTACTTTGCAAGGCAAGAAGGACAAAATCAAGAGCAACTTGCAAAGGCTAGGAGAGTTGGGCAAAGTTCACCCTGAGAAGAAATACCAGGATCTTATCAATGACATCTCCAAGGTACCATTCCTATGTCCTTTGAAACTTCAAATGCGCTATTTAGTTTTAGATTAAAGCGTCTTGATTTATTCATTGATGATGTTTGTAGGACATCCGGAACCAGAGGCGATACCGTCAGAGGCGAAAGGCAGAATTGGTGAAGCTTCAGCAGACCAATGCTGCCCTGAACTCCAAGACCAATTTCTACAATGTGCAGATTGACTACTACAATCAATACATCAAGACCTGCATGGACAATCTAGCCAGAAAGGGCAAGTGAGTGAAGAGGGTTTGGAGTATTTACTGTCCAGTTTAGTTCATGTCGTTATCTCTGATTGGATAATTGCCGTTGAGTTCATGGAAAATGCGATTGCTTCACACACAGAGTTTCTAAGAAACCTGGAGACAATAAGGCGAAGAAGAGTAAGCAGGTATCGCAGAAGTACACAGCAGCCCGTCTGCATGAGAAGGGAGTGCTCATTGACATCGAGGACCTGCAGCCAAATCAGTGAGTTTCAACTTCTGGTTGTGTTTTTGACTTCATCTATTCATGTCTTGCAGTTTATATATCTACATTTCCTCTTGTCGTCCTGTAATAATATGCTCGTTTCCTATTTTTACAGGTATAAGAATGTCATTTTCGAGATCTCACCATCTGAGGTTGTAGGCGTGTTTGATGTGAAAGCTAAGCTTATGGGAGTCCATTTGGAGACATTGATGTTAGAATACCAGGTAAAAAGTTATTCTCTTGATATTTTTAGGGTGCTTTCACACCTGGCCCGTTGTTTCGGAACCTGGCGCGTTTCCCCCCTTAGCTCGGTTCGTTTGGGCATATGTGAACACGGCAATCGCGCCCGGATCCGCGCCAAAACAATCGGTCCGAGATCGCCTGAACGAGGTGGTCTCGGCTCGACTAAAAACGAACTCTGGAGCGGTTCGGTTGTAGTGAGAAAGCAATCCGATCTAACGGACCAACGAACCAGGCTATATCACAATGGTAATGGGTAATTACATAAGTTCCGTGAAAAGCATTAGCTTTGTTGTTTTGCTAATACTTCAAAATGAACCTGTGAATGTCTGTGGGTGAGCACGTCTTCGCCATTCAAAATAAAAAAGCTCACTTTTTCATTTTATAATGCCGTCTTATTGCTCTTCTTCCTAGTAGGTGCATTTTAAAATTGTTTTCCCGATGAAACCTGGACTCCTGCTCAAAATGATAAATTAATATAAGGACAGCTACCAAAAAAAAACCCAGCTGTTGTCGTTCAATTCTGACGGATGACAGCCGTGACAGCTAAAGGCGGGCGTACACGGTGTGATTTTTGCTGTCGTACGAGCTCGCAGGCGATTTTTTTTTCTCTCGGGAGAAAATTGCAGATGCTCGCATGGTCGCGGCTCGTACTGTGTGAGAAGAATTACGGGCCGATCCGAGACGTTACGAGCACCTCCCGTCCTCCCGATAATTTTCAAACATGTCAAAAAAAATCGGATGCTGTCGGTTTAAATTCGTGGCGTAGGCTATGTGCAGTTGAACGAGACGATTTGGCGATCCATCTGAAGTTCCAATCAGAAGATGACAAAAACCATATAGTCTATAATAATTTTTGTTTAATTATACAGTTCTATTTTTTTTTTTTTATTCCGAATGTGCCAAATTTGCCATTCAGCTTTATGAATTAATATGCCTGTTGTATTTCCGGCGACCATATAGTCTATAATAATTTTTGTTTAATTATACAGTTCTATTATTTTTTTTTTATTCCGAATGTGCCAAATTTGCCATTCAGCTTTATGAATTAATATGCCTGTTGTATTTCCGGCGAAACAAGCAGAAATTCAGAAATGGCCTACTCCCTCGAGTTCTTTATGAAGAACAGAAAGTCCATGCTTTTCTCTGCTTTTCAGCCGTTCTCTTTGCCATGTCCTTTGTCTTCGTGTTTTTTTTTTTTTGGGCCGTCACAAGCCGCCTGCCACAAAGAAGACTATTTCGTCCTCAGAATCCAGATTTTTATAAATGGCGCGAAACGTAATGCTTACGTCGTAAATTCGTGTCGTGTGTGACTGCCTCCGTACGATTTTTGGATAAACTCAATCGTGACATGTGCCAGAGCTCACGACGTTCCGACCTTAAAAAAATGTAACTACATTTCAATGAAAATTAGAAATGTTGCCTGAAATAAAATAAGTTTGAAGCTGAAGTACTAATATTACTAAAAACAAAACTGAATAAAAATTCAAGCTTATATATATATATAAAAAAGACAAGCACATAAAATTATTTAAACTTATACTGAAATGAAAATATATCAATAAAAGCTCATTCAAAATATGAAATACTACAAACGCATACAAATAAGATTAAAATAAAACTGCTACTTTTAACTAATTGAGGTGAACAAATGTACAGCTATAGTCCAAATATTATGCAAATATAGTACGCTAATTCTGCTGTTCACAGAATCAACTATAAGTAATTACATCCACGATTTTTACGACCATAAATCCAGACTCAAACTTCGCCTGAAACACAGCCCTCGTGTTTCAGGCTCCCACAATGCTACCGGCTCAGACTAGTTATGACTTTTTTACAAAAAGATGATTTCCAAGGTGATACCTAGATGCCACTTTATTAAATGTGTAATAAAAAGGGTTACAAAGTTAAGAATGGAGTATGCATACATCCTTGACAGGCACTAGATTTCAGAGAGTCGAGGATGTTGGGATAACTCATTAGTGCTCTTTTCTTTAAACTCCAAGTCCTACAGTTGATGATGACTATTGAAGTCACTTTGATATTGAACACCAAGATATATTTTACCAAGATCATCCTCACATGCTCCTCTCTTACCTGAGCGTGACAAGACAGCAGTGGCGATATCCTCCTCCTCCTATCTCTTTTGCCCATAATGCTGGGCTTCTTAGAACTGGCACAATAGAGGTCTTCTTTAAGTATAAAGGAACTATAGACTGATATGCCTACACATGCCTTCACAACAAAACTGGGGATGATGATGGTGTGATAGCCTGGAGCCTTGAGTAAATCTGATCAGTAGAACTGTCCTGAAAAAATGAATAGAAGTTGTCAGGAAGAAAGACAGACTGTTGTATGTTGTTGCAGTCATGATAGACACTCTCATAGATAGGTCTGTTATTTTACTGAGATCATAATGTGGATTTAAATATCATTTCATGGGTCTGGAATTGAGAACATCCGACCTAGCTCAGTGCCTGTTTCACCATTTACCCATGGTGCTTAGTTTGGCTATGTACGCATCTCATCTTAAATGTGTTTATCGATATAGCCAGTAACACAATCCACAAACAGAATGATGTTTCCAGCAGCTACACTCTTAAAAATAAAGGTGCTTCAAAAGGTTCTTCAAGCGATGCCATAGAAAACTCTGCAGGGCTGCGGCTCTCCAGGACTGACGTTCGCCACCCCTGCCATAGAAGAACCATTTTTGGTTCCACAAAGAACCATTCAGTCAAAGGTTCTTTAAAGAACCATCTCTTTCTTACCTTTTTGTAATCTGAAGAACCTTATTTTGCCACAAAGAACCTTTTGCCAAACAGAAAGGTTCTTCAGATGTTAACGGTTCTTTATGGAACCATTTAGACAAAAAGGTTCTTCTATGGTATCGTGAAGCACCTTTATTTTTAAGAGTGTACACAGATAATAAAGAAGCGATCCCATTCAGCAGTGTTGAGAAGGTTACCTTTGAAGTGTAATAGGTTACAGATTACAAGTTACCCTTTTTAAAATGTAATAAGTAGTAGTAACTATTTCAATGACGTTATTCAATTTGAGCAAATGTTTTCAACTGTTAATCACTTTGAAACATTTAAAGCAGGCACGGTTAACCTTACAGTACTCAACACTGATTACTGTCAGACTTTCAAAATCCTTCATCACTTGAATTAAGATTATAATAATTTCATTTTAAAGTGCAGACGCCACAAAATCAGACTTTAGCAGCTCTTTTTACTTTGAGATCGTTCTGAGGTTAAATATAGATTTCAAATCATAGCAAGAAATAGTTTAATAGTTATGATACGGTTTTTGAAATCAGGAATGGCATCTAACGATGCTTCGGGAAAAAACTGTTAGTACTGTAAAGCATATACATAAAACCAGATAGGAAATAAAACAAATAAGCATATGTCCTATCTGTCTTTGATACGGTTTTTGAAATCAGGAATGGCATCTAACGATGCTTCGGAAAAAAACTGTTAGTACTGTAAAGCATATACATAAAACCAGATAGGAAATAAAACAAATAAGCATATGTCCTATCTGTCTTCTGAAACATTGGTGTCTCATATTTTAGAGCAGTCACTGCAATTTTGGAAATCAATCAAATCTGTATGTGTGTGAAAATATTCAGACGTGACCCCCTTTGTAATCAGTATCATTTTCTTAAGTAACTGTAATTGAATTACATTTTTTCTCAGTAACCGTAACAGATTACAGTTACATTTATTTTGTAATTACATTACATAATTCCGTTACATGTAACTTACTCCCCAACACTGCCATTGAGGTAACAAGAGGAATCTGATTTAGTTCAGCAGCACCGAGTGTGTCCTACAGCTGGTCTTGCTTTTTGTAGTATAAAAAGTTTTCATTTTTATTTCTAATAAGATTTTTGATGACACTTTTAACATGAATAATTGTGCTGTGTATCCCTTTAAGGGAATTCCACTGCCTCCTTGTGGCCACAACTTTAAAAAAAAATAATTGGTATACAGTTTTGGGGCAGGCTTGTGTATTTTTTTTTTCCTCGGCTTGTTTTCATTCGGAGTGAGGGATCGTCGGAGTTGACCAAACAAATGTGTGCCGTGGAGTCACGAATCGGTGCATCACAGTTCAGGTGGATCTAGATGATGGACACGGAGAAGAGAATCCAAAGGAGTACGCGCGGACTACACGATCAGATTTCACCGCTACATTTCACGAATCAGTAACATCTACACATTTCCTCAGACTCGTATGACAACAGCGGGCGATCACTGGCCGGTGGTTGTCCTACCGCAGGACAGTGAGTGTCTGGTGCCGAGTTTGATTCGCTACCTTACTGCGAAGTTGCTGTCGCGCTTACCTGTTTATATGAGTTTTGAATGCGTAATGAGGTTTACATTGGCGAGACCACTTGTTGAAATCTCACAAAACTAAGTTCAGTGTTGTAGAAAATACGATTGATTGAATTGACCATATAAGTGGGCCGTTTAAAGAGTCGGCCGACTGTTTGTTGTCATTTATAGTTCGTTTGTGATCAATCGGTTGTGATATTTCGATCGTGTCATATCGCTCATTAGCTGGTTAGCTGTCACGCCTGACTTTATCCTGTAACTGACCGAGCAATATCAATCAATTACACGCATTTAGACAGTTATATCACCAGCTGTCTATCTTAATTCGTAAATAATGGTAGGCACTTAAATATGTATGCGCAATAACAACAATATACATAATAAGTGTTCTCGTCAGAATCCAAAGTATTTAGCTCGCTAGCTAGAGTCGTTACTATAAATCCAAGTTAATATTTAAGCTTTTCTGGTTGGCATTGCACAGTATTCCACATTTTTCCCCACGATACCAAGCAAGAGCTGGTTTAGTGATGCCAAAGAAAACAGTCATAAACACTTGAATATTTAGCGATGTCCAGTTTCCTGACAAACTTTGAGCAAATTCTGCTCATCGCCTTTATACAAATATTGGCGTTATAAGTATAAAGAATTCGTATATATTCTCGTTACTTTGCACTTAAGCTGAATTAAGTCCATTAAGTCGTTAACAATACGGTTTCATCGCGTTTTCCAGCTCATTAATGGTGGCAAATCTCATGTCATTAAAGCCACCTCGTCAAACCTCTCTAAAGCATCTGGACTGCACTCTTACACGCTTTTCAGGCATGAAAGGACCAATTAAACACATTTGACTTCTCTATCGACAACATTCAACCGTTAGTTCCCTGCGAAGTTGATCTCGAAACTCTGCGGCCCAACCATGTCTGGATCCCCGGGCTCGAGTGGCTCCAACCCGCGGAAGTTCAGCGAGAAGATCGCGCTGCACAACCAGAAACAGGCGGAGGAGACGCGGGCCTTCGATCAGCTCATGACAGACCTCACCGTCTCAAGGGTAAGCACAGCCAAATTGGGATATTACCTCGCTCCCTTGATTTCATACATCAAGTGCAGCTGCCTAAGTTTGTCCTATGCACAACTGAATCACTGTGAATGGAAAACAGCCGACACATCGAGCTCATGAGGAGGGATGAGAATGGCAGTGGCTGTCTGCTGTCAATCACACCGCACACACATTCAGATGGACATCATGAAAGGGCTGATGCCTTGAATTTATCTCATCATATTTACAAATCTTCTCCTGAGCAGTTCTTAATTATATTTTGCCTGAGCTGTAAGTAGCAAACCTATTTTTTCTTTGAGTACAGATGATTTTGATAGTCATACATAAGTCACCATAGCAACCATAGTTTCCAGCCCAGATGCCATACTTACTACAGCTATTGTTACTACTGTAAAACTGCGGTAACAACAACATGTGAGAGAGAATGAGCACAGAAACAGCAGTGATGTTACAATGATGCCATCCCCGGGTGAGCATTTGCTTATGTGGGGTGAGAGTAGCTCAAGACGGTAAACGTTCAAATAAAATTGTTCTGGTAAAAATCTTTCCAAACATTTGAATGCAAGTTAATTTGAACACATGGGCAGCACTTTTATTTTTACAGTTATTATTTTAAGTGTGTGAAATGTAAAGTTTGTTTATTGTGCGGCTGTGCAAAGGAGGGAGTTTATTTGTTTGCACTTTGAAATGGATAATGTACAGTCAGTCAGTGCTTATTGGAAAATAAACCAAACATGGCTATCAGACCCTTAAAATGGAAGGTTGATATAAGTCTCAGGTTGATATAAGCCCCCTTAACGTTGAGGTCTTATTCAATCTGTCAAATTTAATAATAATAATTTTAATTTAAAAACTCAGGGTTGCTTTATTTTTTATTTTTTTTACTGTACTTGATCTTGCATATTACATGGCTGCTTACCAAATAAATCAAAGACAACATAGTTATATAGTGGTTAGTTATACAGTGTTGACCTTGACAACGATCATCATTTAGAAATACTTTACCACTGGTTGTAGCGACTAGCCAACCAGAATCATGTATCATGTACAAAGAGTGAAAAATCAACATCAACAAGAGAGTATGTAAAAACACTCTTAAAAATAAAAAAGGCGATTTCGCAGTAATGCCATATAAGAACCATTTTGGGTTCCCCAAAGAACCTTTCAGTAAACAGTTCTTGAAATGACCCTTTTTTTCTCTCCTCAGCGTGAATATTTCTATGCACAACTGAATCACTGTGAATGGAAAACAGCCGACACATCGAGCTCATGAGGAGGGATGAGAATGGCAGTGGCTGTCTGCTGTCAATCACACCGCACACACATTCAGATGGACATCATGAAAGGGCTGATGCCTTGAATTTATCTCATCATATTTACAAATCTTCTCCTGAGCAGTTCTTAATTATATTTTGCCTGAGCTGTAAGTAGCAAACCTATTTTTTCTTTGAGTACAGATGATTTTGATAGTCATACATAAGTCACCATAGCAACCATAGTTTCCAGCCCAGATGCCATACTTACTACAGCTATTGTTACTACTGTAAAACTGCGGTAACAACAACATGTGAGAGAGAATGAGCACAGAAACAGCAGTGATGTTACAATGATGCCATCCCCGGGTGAGCATTTGCTTATGTGGGGTGAGAGTAGCTCAAGACGGTAAACGTTCAAATAAAATTGTTCTGGTAAAAATCTTTCCAAACATTTGAATGCAAGTTAATTTGAACACATGGGCAGCACTTTTATTTTTACAGTTATTATTTTAAGTGTGTGAAATGTAAAGTTTGTTTATTGTGCGGCTGTGCAAAGGAGGGAGTTTATTTGTTTGCACTTTGAAATGGATAATGTACAGTCAGTCAGTGCTTATTGGAAAATAAACCAAACATGGCTATCAGACCCTTAAAATGGAAGGTTGATATAAGTCTCAGGTTGATATAAGCCCCCTTAACGTTGAGGTCTTATTCAATCTGTCAAATTTAATAATAATAATTTTAATTTAAAAACTCAGGGTTGCTTTATTTTTTATTTTTTTTTACTGTACTTGATCTTGCATATTACATGGCTGCTTACCAAATAAATCAAAGACAACATAGTTATATAGTGGTTAGTTATACAGTGTTGACCTTGACAACGATCATCATTTAGAAATACTTTACCACTGGTTGTAGCGACTAGCCAACCAGAATCATGTATCATGTACAAAGAGTGAAAAATCAACATCAACAAGAGAGTATGTAAAAACACTCTTAAAAATAAAAAAGGCGATTTCGCAGTAATGCCATATAAGAACCATTTTGGGTTCCCCAAAGAACCTTTCAGTAAACAGTTCTTGAAATGACCCTTTTTTTCTCTCCTCAGCGTGAATATTTTAATCATCGTAAGAACATTTTTTTCCACCATAAAGAACCTTTTGTGCAATGGAAAGGTTCAATGGACGTTAAAGGCTCTTCACGGAACCATAGATGCCAATAAAAGACCTTGTGTTAAAGAGTGCTAAAACTTGACTGATTTAATTTGCCCACCTGTAGACATGCCCTCGAGAAGATTCACTAATAAATTATGATTTTAAGCAAGAACTGTAATGGTTTGTTAGAATCTATGGTTAGCCTGGTAAACATAGGGGTCACGTCAGAAGCTTTTAGTGTGCTGAGCTGCTTTGCATTTTCAGTTTCATTTACATCCTCATCATGTAAACATTTAAAGGTGCTAATATGATCACATTTGTAATGGTGAACACCAGTAAAAGATGAGAGCTGAACATGTTCAGGCTGCCTTTCTGTGAGTTGTGGAAAACCGCTGTGTGTGTATCTTGGCATGACTGAGCTTAGAGTTTGGGTTATGTTTTAGTTTTTGTTGATGTCGACGATGGATTTTTTTGAAGTGTGGTTTAGAGAAGGGTTAAAGTCCGCGTGAACCGGAAGTTGCGACCGACTTTACTTCCGTATTGTGACGTACTTCTGAGAGAAACGGAATATTGAATGAGAAAAACAGAGGGCGTGGCTTGTTTTTTTATACTGCGAACTGATTGGATGTAGTAAAGTAAGCGTTTCATTCAGAACAACACTGACAGTTGGAGGGGCGTGTTTAAGGATGTTATGCTCAAGCCCAAGCCGTCAAACTGACGTCATCAGAGAAGGTCCGTCATTTCAGAGAAGGTCCGTCATTTCAGAGGGGAGGTGCATTTTCAGATTTGGATTACGAAGGCAAACAATTTTTTTTGTGGATTGACTTGCACGGATGAATTGTTCACCACAAAAATAGCAGAGTGCGCTAACAAAATAAATATAGTTAATTTTGATTTCATGTGTAATTCAAGAAATGTCAGTCAGGTGTAGTGCTGGGTGATATACCGGTTCAAACGGTAAACCGATTTGAATTCCACACACGTATGAATAGGGCTGATTGAATGAGAAAAACAGAGGGCGTGGCTTGTTTTTTTATACTGCGAACTGATTGGATGTAGTAAAGTAAGCGTTTCATTCAGAACAACACTGACAGTTGGAGGGGCGTGTTTAAGGATGTTATGCTCAAGCCCAAGCCGTCAAACTGACGTCATCAGAGAAGGTCCGTCATTTCAGAGAAGGTCCGTCATTTCAGAGGGGAGGTGCATTTTCAGATTTGGATTACGAAGGCAAACAATTTTTTTTGTGGATTGACTTGCACGGATGAATTGTTCACCACAAAAATAGCAGAGTGCGCTAACAAAATAAATATAGTTAATTTTGATTTCATGTGTAATTCAAGAAATGTCAGTCAGGTGTAGTGCTGGGTGATATACCGGTTCAAACGGTAAACCGATTTGAATTCCACACACGTATGAATAGGGCTGAATGATTTTGGAAAATAGTCTAATTGCGATTTTATTTATTTATTTATTTTTACCAATATTGCGATTGCGATTATTTTTTAAAGCTCTTTATGTTCTGTATTATTCAACAAAGACAAGCTATAAATCATTGTATAGTATGACCAACACAATATTAGATAGATTAAGCATAAATGTTCTTTTCTGTAGGCCAGGCCTATATGTTACGATGAAATTAGGTGATGCATGAATTGATATGAATTACATTTTTGAACAACTACAGTCACAGTAGTATATTGACTGATTTGTTGAACTTCCAACCTTGTAAGCATGTAATAATTATGACAACATAAAGCACTGACAAATAAGCCTGGTGTAAACATTAATATGAAAGTCAGTAACAAATCACACAAACTAAAGTAGATTGCAGAAATATAAAAACAAATCTGTTGCTTTACCACACTACAAGTCACTGTAATAAACATGTGGACTGCACTTTTCAAACACCGTCTGTTAACTTTAGACAGACTTTAAATAAATAAATAACAATATATATATATTACCTTATTATATGTATTATTTTAAGGTCGAAGTCTTCAGTAACGAATTGCATTGTAACACTGTTACTGCTTGAGTAATTTCAATGTGCCGTTTTGAAGTACGTTCATTATATACACTTTCAAACATTTCCGCATGTAGTGTGCCAGAGTTGCCAGGTTTTCACAACAAAACCCGCCCAATTGCTACTCAAAACTAGCCCAATCGCATTTCAAAGGGGGTTCACCGGTAAAAAATCGCATTCCAGGGGGTAAAATACACGTTTTTTGGAGGGGTTTCCCAAACCGCGGCCTTGGCAACACTGTAGCGTGCCAACTTGATGCTTCCTCTGAAGACTGCTTAGATGTGTTTGACTTGAAGCAGCGCTGCTTAGACCGATGGGTGTGTGTCATCAAAGTACTGCAAGTGCGCGGACGTCTCCTTATGCTTTCTCTCGCCGTACTTTGATGTCATGCACCGATCGATCTTCAAGTCGAACACACCTCTTTACTCTCGCGTGTCACATGACCAAGTGTAATCGCAGCCTCTGCAATTGAAAAATCTTGTTTTTTCATATCGCAAATGCAATTAATCGTTCAGCCCTACGTATGAATTTTTAAAAAACTGGCGTAGTGCCTAAGCAATTACAGCATCATGAATTGAGAGGAGATCCTTGCCAACTTAACGTGCAAAGATTGCCAGCGGCCTCTGATTATTGTTGTCAACATTCACAGCCTTTCCACACTGAGCGTGAAAAAGCGAAACGAATATAGAACGCGATGACGGAATAAAACAATAGATTTCTATGGATGCTTCCACATAGAACGCGAACATTCGCCCACCGAAAATGCTAATGTTTTTTTTCAAACCAGTCTGACGAATCTTTTCAATTTCGCAAAGCGAAAACACGGGCCGCCCAATAAGATTTGTGCTAGGATCACGTGACCGGTGCAGCTGCTGTTGCACAAAAAGGCAAGAGTGGTGGCGCTGTTTCGGAAACCAGTGTGAACAAACACAGAAGAAGAGTATCCTGGAGAAGAGAGTGGAAGCTGAGTTCTTGTTCTCGTTGGTATTTGAGAACAGATTTATTCTCACATGTTCTTTATACAGAATAACATTTCTATTAATTGTCCACTGAATTATGTAATCACAGTAGAGCAGCGTCCGTTTTCTTCCACGTGCGCGAGTGTTGTCAGAGCGCGTTCACTCTTTTTCTACACATGAAATATGAAAGCAAATAGACATGATTATGACGATATATTTTCTGTATGTGTTTTGTATGCAGCTCATGGAATTTTTATAGCAATAAAGGATGTTTATGACAAATATTAGTAGTGTAGCGTTATTAAACATACAAAGTATGTCCGCTTATTAATCAAAATCAACTATAGATTACAACTGGAAGTTATTACAAGCACTCGATGATGGTTTAAAGGGGTCCTATTATGCTTTTTCACTTTTTTAATTTTAGTCAGTATGTAGTGTGTATGTTTGGGCATAAAAAAAATCTACAACGTTACAAATCTCAAAGTCCACTCCAAAGGGGGATATTTCGTTTTTAAAAAATCCCTTTTCAAGAACTTCAACGAACGGCTCGTTTGGACTACAGCGTTGTTTTCCGGGGTTTGTGATGTCACAAAGCGGCTCATTAGAATATCATTAAAATAATTCCTGCCTATGGAAATCTGAATGGTTGGGGGTAGGGGAGGGGAGAGGTCATGGTTAGAACGCTTGGTTGAGTGCATCAGACAAGACGACGAAGAAGTGCTGCTGTAGCATCAAGTTTTCGCAAGTTACACATACACCTGAATAATTATGTATGCAAATATGTATGTTACAATTATGAAAACAGTACAATACTGAATAATGATGTACTCTGCAGAATTTACACTTCAATTATGAGACTACAGTGTTTCCCATACATTGATTTATTTGTGGCGCCCGCCACAATATCAAAACTGATCGCTACAAATAGATTTTCGAAAGGGCTTTGACTTCGTTGAATAAACATGAGCACTGCACGTTTCAAAATCGAAACCCGGTGTGGGTGTTTTTACATCACTGTATTTCTGAAGGAAACCAACTGTCTTCAGAAAATTGGATGTCATTTTTATTTCATCTTGCATGTAATGTCTGATAAAGCAGCGTTTGTGAGCGGAGCACTGCTTTGTGTACAGCCGTTACAGGGGAAACCTCGATCTCTACCACTCCAACAGCGCCTCCTGCTGGCAGAGAATGAGTTTGCATATGCCGTCTGGGAAACACTGGACTATGGTATAAATAAATTCAACTGTATAACAGTTTCACTGCAATTCATGTTATAATGTTAGAATTGAAGAACAATAAACATAATACATATGCATTTATCTGTACAGAGTAAATGCAGTTATTTTTAAGCGTTTGTTGACAATCCTATCTGCAAAATGTGATTTAGCCAAAAAAAACAATAACATTACCACTCTAATATGTCTTGCAATAATCCGTGCGTGCAAAGGTTATGTGCAATCCTATTGTTCAATATTCTCGGGTTCTGAGTCAAATTGATATGGCAATATTGATGCCATCCTTAACTAAACCGGAGCAGACAGAACTTGCTGCTTTGGCAAGGTGCGGGGCAGTACTGAAACACCGTCTAAGCTGTTCGCCAATCATAACGCACTGGGACAGCTAACCAATCACAACACATTTTGTTTTTCGGAAGGCGGGCCTTCATCAAACCCGGAACTAATCGAGCCGTTTGGGCCAGGCGGGGGAGAAAGGTATTGTAATAATGTAAATTATGTGAAAAATA
The DNA here is from genome assembly GCF_001515645.1 of Sinocyclocheilus grahami. Lineage (NCBI taxonomy): Eukaryota > Metazoa > Chordata > Actinopteri > Cypriniformes > Cyprinidae > Sinocyclocheilus > Sinocyclocheilus grahami. The sequence goes on along the minus strand of NW_015505463.1, from coordinate 772,392 downwards.
ATGCGTTTTTCGAACCACCAAGCATGAGAGCATCTAGTACACCCCCAAAACAAAATCAAGACTTTGTAAAACAGCATAATAGGACCCCTTTAAAGTGGGTAAGCAAATACATTAATAATTACATACATTTTCAAGTGTAGCTTGATGCAAATTGTACTTCTAATTATATTTTAGGATGTAGCCTATTCTTGTAAGCATTTTAGATTATTGTTTGTTTCTGGTGTAGAACCTTGTTTATCTTAATTTAATGCTGTATATTGAGCAGTGAATGATGTCCATTTCCAAATCCATTTACGAGATACATATCTGAGGAAAAATGCATTGTTGGTCGGCGCCACCTAGCGTGCAGGCGTGAATTAGCAGAAACTATCGTTTCGCGTTCGGTGTGAAAGCACTGTTTGTCGACGATTCGCATCGCTTTTCGCATCGCGCTCAGTGAGGAAAGGCCTTTACTTGATCTGGACAAACTATGGGAAGCCAAACGAACCGAAAGTGGGACGAAACAGCGCAGTACTAAAGAGCTCGTGCCGCACTGACCTGACATTGGACATTGAGCCGCGTGAACGACTAGACAGCACAGGGATGGACGGACGGCGCGGCTCAAACATTACTCATACTGTTCCACAGAAGTTCATGTGTTTTTCTCTGCACGTAACATAATGAAGATCAGTATTGTTATTACATTTAGCAGTAGTTGTACTTTGAAGAATTGCATGTATATATAAGCAGAGACTTATAATTTAAAGTTGTCGAGTCGGTCGCGCGAACTCCTTAATACCGCGCTGTTTCGTTCCTTTTTTGGGTTGTTTGGCTTCCCATAACAAACGGAGTATCATTAGATAGATGTAAGACTCCAGCGTCGATATTTGACCATTGTTTATGATAAAACTCAATTGCAGTGACAGCAATTTAATTTATGTCAGGAGTGCAAAATAATCCCATTGGTAATTTATGATATTTTAAATAGATTAGCAATATGCATTTATATTCAGTTACGTCTGCTGCGGTTTATTTGACATGAACAGTGTCCATTAGTGCATATAGACCAAAAGTGTGCATATTGGGAGAAGTAATGACATACAGTGGGGCAAAAAAGTATTTAGTCAGCCACCAATTGTGCAAGTTCTCCCACTTAAAATTTTCTAATTTTGTCTCTCATAGTTGAGGTATACCTATGATGAAAATTACAGGCCTCTCTCATCTTTTTAAGTGGGAGAACTTGCACAATTGGTGGCTGACTAAATACTTTTTTTCCCCACTGTATTTACTAGGGGTGAACCGAAATGAAAATTCAGGGCCGAAACAGAAAATTCTGGACGCACTTGGCCAAAAACCGAAACTGAAAATGTTTTGTAATAATTATTTATTATTTTATTAAATAGTATAAATTAATTTTGTAAGACTTTTTAATTTAACTCAGTAATTTTAATGATACTGCAAAACACAAGCCAAAATAACCACACTTTTATTGAAAGTATAAAATTGGACAGAAAATATATTAAACATGAATGTATTATTTTTTATTTAGTTCTATGCAACAGAATCCGATATAACTGTTTTTGTTTTGTGTGAGTAATTATTCAAATAATGTATAGTCCTCCAAAGCTATTATTATCAGAACATGTGAGCAGAGCATAGCGGGGAGCAGATCAGTGAACAAGAGGGTATCGTCATTTTACCAGCGTTGCCATGTTACAGCACAGTAGCGCTACCACAAACAGGTATACTAGTATACTACAGTCTACAGCTGGGTAGATTACTTACAAATTGTAGTCTGTTACTGATTCCAAATTACATGACAAAAATTTTAGTTAGTAATGTAATCCATTACATTACACATTTTAGGTACAGGGGGTTTGTGAGTTTAATGAAAAGCAAATAATTAAATTTTTTTTTTTATTAAAATTAAATCAATCAAAATAACCTGTGTGTCATGTGACCATTAACCAACCATGAACATGAAAATGTGATACTTAATTATTAAAATTAATTCTTAATTAAAATTAATTATTATTAATTATCAGGGGGACTTCAAGTAAATATATTAGGTGAAAGAGGTTCAGATGACCAAAAATTTTGGGAATGCCTGCATTACGTGTAAATAAATAACGTGAATTTGTGCATTTTAATGTGTTTTGAAAGAAAAAAGCCTTGCAATGCATGGTTAAATAACCTACTGAGTGATAATTCAGATAAGAATTAATGTGTTCATCAGTAGTTGATGTAAAATTGAAACACTTTTTGAAATGATTTTTGTAAATCCAGTGGTCAAATGCTGTGTAACCACCTACTTGTGTGAATGTTCACAAAACCGTAAGACTTTTTGAATGAATATAAGTGGTAGACTATTTAAAAGATGAAAAAAATAATTAGGTAGAATCAATAAATTATGAACAATTTATTGCTATTGTGTGAATAATATGTAATCATGTAATCAATAAAAAAGTAGCTAGTCCGATTACGAGTATTTTAAAATGTAATTTAATCTAATTACAAGTACTTAATTTTGGAATGTGATTACGTAATCCAGATCACATGTAATCAGTTACTACCCAGCTCAGAAACCTGTGCGCTCAAAACGGTTAGGTGCGGCGTGGCGTATAGTTTCAGCCGAAAAACCATGCCATTTTCGGCGGAAGAAATTTCGGTGCATCCCTAATATTTAAACGTTTCATTCATATTTCTTAAGACAGAATCATAATTTCTATTCATTTTCCACTGATTTATGTGATCTGCTTAGCATTAATGCTTTATTTAACACTGTAAAGCTACTTTGACACAATATGTATTGTATAAAGCGCTATATAAATAAAGGTGACTTGACTTGACTTAAAGGGGTCATATGATGCGATTTCATCTTTTCCTTTGTCTTTGCAGTGCTAAAAGCTGTTTGTGCATACAGAAGATTTGTAAAGTCGCAAAGATTAAAGTCTCAAACCCAAAGAAATAGTCTTTATAAAAGTGAACGCTCAGCCATGTCTTCCTAAAACGCCTCGTTCAAACATGCCACCACATGTCTACGTCACGGTGTGGGAAAATTTGCATAACACCGCCCAAATGTATATGCAAAGAAAGAAGGCATAACTTTTATTCTTGCTGTATTGCCGCCGCCATATCGTGGAGACGCTGTGTTTCGTTTGCGAAAAGAGGTCACAACTAGAAATCAGTGGTTAAGTTTTATTTACAACACTGTTCCAGAACAGTACAACCCAAATATTCGAGTGTGTGCAGCGCATTTTACGGAGGAAAGTTTCCTGAACCTGGTAAGGGGCGTAACATTTCCGTCACACGCTTGAGATATTTGACCAATCACAATGCACTGGATAGCTGGCCAATCAGAGCACACCACGCTTTTCAGAACGATAAGCTTTGTAAAAATTGATGCGTTTCAGAAAGGCGGGGCATAGAGGAGCAACAATAATGTACAGTATGTGGAAAATAATGTGTTTTTTTAACCTTAAACCGCATAAATACTGCATTACACCAAATAATGTTTTTTAGCAACGTCTTATGACCCCTTTAATCAGCACTGTGTTGTATTTTCTCTTCCGCCATCGCTGTTCTGACTCAGAGGAAGCTAATTTGCTGCTCATATGGCACTCATATTACGCGTATATTATATATAATATATTGTTATATAGATCAGTGGTTTTTACCCCGTCTCTTCCAATGACGAACTTACACTAGTGGATGGGTAACGCTAGAATAATGTCTGAATAAAAACAAAAGAATAATGAGGATTATGTCTCATAACCGTCCTGGTAGAGGTCGCAATGCAAAGAGGAGAAAATACTCTAGCAGTCAGAGCAGCTCACTGTTCACAAAATATCTGATCCTGAATATTGAATTAGGGGTGGGGGTTTATGTGAATGTATCTCTGAGAGGAACTGACTGTCTTCAGAAAAGTTTAGATATTTTCTTTTCATCTTTTCTCTGTATAATGCATATTAAAGTAGTGGTTATAAATGCCTCGCTGCTTTGTTTACAGCGGTACCCAAGGGAATGCTGTATGGCTGTTGTTCCATAAGCACCTCCTGCTGTCAGAATTTGCATTTTCATTTAGCCTGTCTGCTTGATAAAGCAGAAAGCTTAATAAATGTGATAAACCGTGAAACCGCCAGAATCCTAAAAAACAAAAACAAAACCGGTGATACAGATTTTTGGTCAAACCGCCCAGCACTAGTCAGGTAACTATAGGTCTTTCACCAGTGGGAAATGTTTTAGCAGAAAGCAGCTCTGCCTCAGACTGCACTCTGTCTCTGTGTGGAGCCTGTAGGCGGGAATGAATGAATATGATCCGCCAGTTCATGATTTGGCTGCCTTCCTTTCTAGGGCATGAGAACATGTGGTTGTGTCATAGTAATTTTCAGAGTTTAAAGTCATACCTCTTTACAAACAATCTGCCTTGACAATGGAATGAGCCCTGGAGGAAAATGCTTGCATTTCAGAGATGTTAAAAATAGCAAGTTTGTGGTTTAAAAGAGCCTTTCTTGAATTGTACACATTTTTAAACATTGTGATCTGTCACAAAGTGCTCAGTACTACATCCATAATTCCGAATGTTTCTGTGCGCAGAGCTGACAGCCAAATACTGATTGTTGTGAGAACTGTGCTTTTCAGAGAAAAAAAAACACTTGTTAGCAAACCTTGTTAGCAGTGATCCACAAATGAAATGAATGTTTACTGTTGCCTGTGTGGCATTAATCCCAAAGGAAGCAACAAAATCTGTCAGAACTACCGGTTGAGATGAAATGACTAACACTATTTCTGGCTTCTCAAAGTGATCACATTTCATTATGTTTGATTTCTCTTGAGCCACTCAAATGAAAAACAGCAATGCCACAGTGTTTACACTTTAATCTTTGCCAGGAAGTAAAGAACCTATATGGCGTCTGCCCATTAAACTGATATCAACAAAGGTATTATTTGACTTCTTTTTTTTATTTGGTCAAACAGTTGTCATTTTTAAAAACAAGAAAATGGTTCAGAATTGAGTATGCCATTCTACTTATAGGAACAGAGCGGTAGTGACTCTTTCCATTTTCAGTAGGATTTGATAAACAGAAATGTAAACACAACTTGTCCATTACAACACTTGTTTTCTATAAGCCCACTACATGTTTGCATGCAGGAAGTCATCCAGCTGCTGGTGTGCTGACTGTCCATTGGCATGTCCACCCTGTTGAAAAAACCAGCATATGCTGGTTAGGTATGTTTTGACGCTGACAAAACCGGTGATACAGATTTTTGGTCAAACCGCCCAGCACTAGTCAGGTAACTATAGGTCTTTCACCAGTGGGAAATGTTTTAGCAGAAAGCAGCTCTGCCTCAGACTGCACTCTGTCTCTGTGTGGAGCCTGTAGGCGGGAATGAATGAATATGATCCGCCAGTTCATGATTTGGCTGCCTTCCTTTCTAGGGCATGAGAACATGTGGTTGTGTCATAGTAATTTTCAGAGTTTAAAGTCATACCTCTTTACAAACAATCTGCCTTGACAATGGAATGAGCCCTGGAGGAAAATGCTTGCATTTCAGAGATGTTAAAAATAGCAAGTTTGTGGTTTAAAAGAGCCTTTCTTGAATTGTACACATTTTTAAACATTGTGATCTGTCACAAAGTGCTCAGTACTACATCCATAATTCCGAATGTTTCTGTGCGCAGAGCTGACAGCCAAATACTGATTGTTGTGAGAACTGTGCTTTTCAGAGAAAAAAAAACACTTGTTAGCAAACCTTGTTAGCAGTGATCCACAAATGAAATGAATGTTTACTGTTGCCTGTGTGGCATTAATCCCAAAGGAAGCAACAAAATCTGTCAGAACTACCGGTTGAGATGAAATGACTAACACTATTTCTGGCTTCTCAAAGTGATCACATTTCATTATGTTTGATTTCTCTTGAGCCACTCAAATGAAAAACAGCAATGCCACAGTGTTTACACTTTAATCTTTGCCAGGAAGTAAAGAACCTATATGGCGTCTGCCCATTAAACTGATATCAACAAAGGTATTATTTGACTTCTTTTTTTTATTTGGTCAAACAGTTGTCATTTTTAAAAACAAGAAAATGGTTCAGAATTGAGTATGCCATTCTACTTATAGGAACAGAGCGGTAGTGACTCTTTCCATTTTCAGTAGGATTTGATAAACAGAAATGTAAACACAACTTGTCCATTACAACACTTGTTTTCTATAAGCCCACTACATGTTTGCATGCAGGAAGTCATCCAGCTGCTGGTGTGCTGACTGTCCATTGGCATGTCCACCCTGTTGAAAAAACCAGCATATGCTGGTTAGGTATGTTTTGACGCTGGGAAGCTGGTTTAAGCTGGTCCTTTGCTGGTTTATGCTGGTCCTTTGCTGGTTTATGCTGGTCCTTTGCCAGCACATGACCAGCATAAACCAGCAAAAGGACCAGCTTAAACCAGCTTCCCAGCGTCAAAACATACCTAACCAGCATATGTTGGTTTTTTTCAACAGGGCAGCCTTTGCAAGTGGTAGTGGATCAAAGTGTCTCTTTAGAGATCAGCACAGATTTTTAGACTTTCACACATTTATTGGTAAAAATTAACAATAAAACTAAAACTGAGAATTTTTTGCACTGCTGCACATGGAAAATGTTGAACAGGGGAACTAAAGAACTCTCAATGTTTAGTTTAATTTGAATGTAAAATAATGGAAAACAGTTTTTGGAGGTTGTAGTAATAATAACAGTGGGTGATGTTGACAGGAGAGGAAAAGCATAAGCTTAAGCAAGCTGCCCCAGGGAAATCCTCTGCTTCACTAAGCAGCTTGGTGCTGCTCCACAGCTGGGGTGTCATTGTTTTGATAACGGCGTACATTGAAAGGCTCGATGTGACACTCCATGACCCCTGAGTGTGTGCTGAGAGCGAGGATCTGTGCTTGTTTATTAACAAGCCCGTGTTTCTAAGCTGTCTGCCTGGAACAGTGTCAGCAATGGGTTTGAAGTAGCACTTTTCTTAGTGCTTTTAAACTGAGTGATGTGAGTGAGGTAATATTTTGTGTTGTGTTGTTGTTGTAGTATGGCCAGTCTTTTTAAACACAATAATCTTGAGTGAGGTTATGTAAGTAGAGGCCAGTGTGGGCAAACCATGATATGAATGTGTTTCTCCCATCTAAATAGGACTGTGCTGCTCATTGAAGTAAAGTTGGCTTTTTAAATCATAAGGCAAATTGACCAAAAACATTGACACATCATGCACTTCACAGATTTTTGTCCAATCAAATGCTTCCTCTAAAACTACCTGTCACAGACTAGCAGAAAATGATGGTTCATTGTAAAAAAAAAGTTGGTTGCAGCAGACAGCAGGTTTATTAAACTGCTGCCATTTTAAGATCTAATGTAATGAAGCACATCTGATTTTCTCCCAACTCTTTACATTCACTTAAGTCATCACAGGCTGTGTTTTTGTGAACCTTGTGTGGTTTTGACAGTTTAAGTGGAATAGGCACAATTACATGAATTTCCAACTTGACTGCATTAGACTTAATTGTGAGTGAAGAGTACACTGAGACCCTTTTTACAACCAAAAGAACCAAAATTCCACTCACAAGTTCCGGTACAGTGTGAGTGTGAAGAGAACTGGGTTCTTTTTGTCTTAGTTCACTTTTGGGTCAGTGAGAGATCTCTGAGAGTTTAGACTTTTTTTTTTAGAGAAGTGTGAACACCCTTAAAGTCTAAGTGAAATTCCACTAAGTAAGAGCACGTTATTGATCTAATTGTGAGCAATTAATCCATGCATATCTTTCATTTTACATTTCTTTTTGACCTTGTAATTTTAATTATTTCTTGCGAGTATGTAGATTTTGCCTACCTTGTTTCTATTTGAATGTCAACATCGCGTATTCTATTTCAGATACGCGATGTGAGATATTTATTGAATTGCAGTTCAGATGGCAATTCCAATATCTGTCAAAACAACTGCAATATGCAATTTTTTTTTTTGCCAAAATTATACAGCTTTACAACTAACCAGTATGCAGCTAAGGTTTTGTGCTCTGGCTTAAAAATATCAGTGTGTTGGATTAAAAAATGGACTCAAGCTTATGTGTAGTAACCCATTGATAACACGAAATGAGGTCAGTCTTTGAGATTCAAATTTTGTCCTTTGGTTAGTGGGAGGAAGGAACGCCTACTGATTTGCTTGTGCCTGATCAGAATTGATAATTTTCATTGTTTACCCTTGCTGCACAACAAAATCCACACTGTCCTCCAACTTGGGCTCAGAAGTACACTTAAACCCAAACCCATTTCCAAGAATTAAATACATAAGTTACAAAAACAACTAAAACGCCTCGGCAGACTTTCTCTCTTCTTTCTTTTTCAAATGCATTCACTGTGTCTTCCTCTTGATTAAAGGTGCAGTTCCAGAAGATCCAGCAGCTCCGTCTGTCACAGAACCGGGCACAGTACTATGGTGGCTCGCTGCCCAACGTCAACCAAATAGGCAATGCAAGCACTGATTTCCAGGTACCTGGGTTGCCCTCCATCCACTTATCTAAGTCTACTAAATCTGTCCAGCAAGTCATGTTCATTTAGGAGAAGATAAACCCCAGCCATATACTCAGTTTTTCTACCCTCAGATTAGCGATGTCAAGAGATGGTAATTGCAAACCTTCTCCTTAAAAAACAAAGAGTGTATTAGTCCCAACCTCTTAGTCTGCCCTTACTTCGCCTACTCCTTCAGTACATGGCTTTCCCCACAAGTACACCTGATACAGCAGTGCGCTCCAAGAGCCGAAGAACTGTATCTGTGTCTATCCCCTATGGAGAACAGTGCTGTATACCTTCAGGTGAAACCGCTCTTGTTGCTGTGAATAAAGCCTCCTTGAGACATAGAGCAGTGATCCCTACTTTTTGTCTGCCATGAGAAACCAAACCTAGAGAGGTAAAAGCACTTTGGAGTAGAGTGAATTCACCTGGGAACATAAGCTAATGGTGGCACATTGAAAACTCATGTGTGTATTTTTTGTTTGTCTATTGTTGCGTGTTTTTTTCAGTCCTGCAATATGGACGCTCTGATGTCTTTTCACTAACCATTTTTACTGTTTAAGTCATATATATAACAGATTCCTGCATTTGTGAGGAAAATGTTAACCAAGAAGGTTTTTCTCCACAGGGGACTTTTCCCTCCGGACTGGACTCTGTGCGAGGGACCAGACACCATGGTCTGGTGGAGAGGGTTCATCGAGACCGCAATCGGATCAACTCACCGCACTGCAGGCCCATCGACAAGCACGGGCGGCAGATATCCTTTTAAGTTCACTAGTGTAAAGACCTTTGTAGAGGAAAAAAGTGATCTGGGAATGTCTTTGCTTACGCTAGTAGATGCAGAATTTTTATGAGCTCACAATGTTGTATGTGTCATACATGTTGACCTTTGCTCATGTGGGCAGCTTTTTTGAGGCTTCAGGCTGTGTGATGATCCTTTATCTATTAATATTCCCTCTGCTGCACCGTGGGTGTGAATGAGTAGGTAACTGCAATAACCTGCTGTTTCTCCCCGCTTATGTTTGTTTTGTTTTTTTTCTTCCTGTGAGAACTGTTTAGAGATTTGAATATCAGTACTCTGGTGTCCTCATTAGTGTGTATTGCGCATTCTGCCGCTAGTTCTACATTCATTCAGCACGCAGGTTGGTGAAATCACTGGCTACGCCGGCCCGGCCGGTCTTTTATCCTCCTCGGTTGTGTAGTCGATGGATTTCTTTCATCAATTTTTCAGTGGTTGTCTGTAAGCTTAATCGTCTGTGGGCACAAAGATCATTTCTGTCTGCAGATTTAGCTTTGTGCTAAAGATTAAATAAAAAATAAAAAGGCCCTAATGCCTTCTGAGTTGCCATACTGTTTTGAAGATGTGGAAGGCATGAACAGTCTTCCACTGATCTAGTTTTGATTTCATATTCATACTTTTGAAGCCACCCAGAGGTTTTGAATTATCTAGTACCAGAGTAAGAAGCTACTCTGTAGTCTTTCATATTGGCAAGGCAAGGCAAGTTTATTTATATAGCACATTTCATACACAATGGTAATTCATAGTGCTTTACATAAAAGAAAAGAAAAAGAAAAAAAAAATCACAAAAATAAAACAAGGAATTTTAAGGGATAGTTTGTGAACGGTCCACTTGCTCTGATGCCGTGCCATACGGAGAGACAACAAAGTGAGGGAGACAAAGTGAGAGTTGAGTTACGTAAGCGCTTTGAATGATGGGTTCAAAGTAATTCCACACAGAGTGCCACGGCCGCCTTTGTTCTTTGAGCGGGAAAAGGCATTTGTGACCGCAGTCATGCTAAAAACTGCAAGACCTGTTTGTCAGAACTCTGGCAGCTCTGCTCTGTGAATTGAACCACTCCCTCCCCGAGAGCTGAAGATATTCTGGCTTATTCTCGTGGGTTCTTCAGAGTTTTTTTCTTCATCTCGTTGTCTGTTTGTGATTTTTGATTGTTTTCATTAATTGCTAAACAGTTGTTTCTAGTTGTCTCTGTAACTCTGAAAATGATTTTAATGAGTATTTTAATGGGTTGTTATCGTCTTCAAAGGTCATTGCTTTAGGATCAAAGCTTTCAGGTTTTTGTTGTTGTTGTTGTTGCTTTCAGTTCGAGTTCAGCATGTGTTTCGTCTCTGTGAATAAGAAGGCTTACTAACACTCATTCATTTGATGCAGCAAAGAGTCCAGATTGATGTAGTTCAATTCCCACTCGTTCTTCAGTGACTTGTTAGTAGGGCTGGGCGATATGGCCAAAAAAATTATCACGATCAAATTTTTCATATCAGTCGATATTGATAATTATCACAATAAATTATAAATCTTTATTTCTTTCAGGTTTAAAGGCAAATTTTTGCTCCCAAGTGAAAGTTGTAGAAACAAGACTTGTGGTTTTAAACTACTCTTTATGGTCAGAGCGTGACAAACACTTCACACTTTTGAATTCTTTACACTTTTCCAGTCATTCCAGACACGTATCCTCAGCACAGTTTGCAGTGCAGCCTGCAATAATAATAATAATAATAATAATAATATTAAATTTTTTAGTCTCTAATGGCGCTTTTCCACTGCATGGTACGGCTCAGTACGGTTCATTTTGGGGGGTTTTCTACTGGGTACAGTACCTGGTACCTGGTACTTTTTTTAGTACCACTTCAGTTGGGGTTCCATGTGAACCGTACCATTACCAAAACGTGACGTGTAAACTCTGCTGATCACAGATTGGCCGGAGAGAATCGTCACTACCTGCGTCACTGAATTTGCGACACAAACACAAAAGAACCGCTAGATTTAAATCAGCACAGCCAGCGAAGGATCGAACGCAACCGTTTTGAATGAGCGCACCTTTTTTTAACAACCAAATCGTTTTGTTGTCTGTTGTGGAAGAACAGACGTTCCTCTCGTTGATTAGTAGAGGAGTGGATCCAGCGAGAGCTTGATGGGGCGTCGTGGAATGAAAAAGTTTTTTTAGGAGTCGCGGCAGTAGAGGCGGCACAACTATAACGACATGTGAATAATCCCACCCACTCTAAAGCGGTACTGAACTGCAGTGCAAATGCAAACCGTGCCGAGCCGTGCCGAGCCGTACCGAGCCGAGTCGTACCACGCAGTGGAAAAGCACCATTAGAAATGCACATTTGACAGTAGCTTGAGTTGACAGTAGTAGTAGCTTGAGTTAGGTAAGATATTGGCACCATAGACTGTATAAAAACATGGACGTAGTGTCCGTGACGTCACCCGTAGGTTCCTGAAGAGCGTTTTTGAAGCTCAAAGTTGGCGGAGCCGGCCGTCGCCATCTTGGCAGCGCGTCAACGTGCTTCACTCCCGAATAATCGAAAAGCTGGTTGCTGAAACCACGCCCACCTAGCTCGACGGTGATGACAGCAGAGGCAATCCACCTGTCACTCAAGTGGCCACGCCCTTAATTATGCAGAACTTTAAGGCTTAATATAATTTAAATGGATGACTTATAAAAAAATTCACCCCCCTCACAGTTGTCATGAAGGGCAAATTAGCTATATAGACCAAAAGCATATTTTTGAACCAGGCTGTAAACATGTTTTTTTCTGCTGTAAATTGACAATTTTAACATGGGGAGTCTATAGGATTGACTCCCTTTTGCAGCCAGCCTCTAGCGGCCAGTTGACGAATTACAGTTAAAGTCACTTCCGTGTTGGCTTCACGAGAGAGAGCGGGAGGTTGCCACTTGATTGGCACCAAAAATGTTTTGACCACTTTATGTAAACCACCATTTTATTGCTTCTTGTTTAAGCATCTGCATCAGTGTTGGCTTATTATTAGCATCTGTAGGATTGTTTTTTTTTTGTTTTTTTGTAAATATGGGCAGTCGTGGGTTTTGGCCTTATTTATGCTTATTTCTGAGGCAAATTGCTTATTTTGAGCGTATTTTGTTGGACCCAGCCTGATCTGGCAACACTGTCTTGAGTCAAAATGTGTGAAGAAAGGGGGGGAAAAAACCCCGAATAAAAATGACTTAAAGCACTTAAAATAACAAAAACTATATTTAAAATTTTAAATGAAAAGTGAAAACAAAAATAAATGCTAATTCAAAACATTAATAATCGTATATAAAACAATAGTATATAAAAAATACTAAAATAACACTGGCTGCACTCAGAACACTTTGGCAACCACATGGCAACGCCATGAAACCCACGTACAATGCCCTAGTATTATGATGACAGGTTTTTTTTATAGCTAATGCTAATCTTCCTAAACTCTAAACTACAATCTGCATTTAATCTAAATAAACAGAGACTCTCTAAATAAACATTTGCTCACTAGGATTTTCTCTTAATGTCTGAAGCATTTCATTTTCATGCCTCTCTAATTCTGCTGAGTGAGAGAATGTTATGAGGAAGGATTTAAAGCCCAAATTTGCTTTCACTCTGATTTTTTTCCCTTTAGTGCCAGATGTCCCTCACAGTGTTGGCTTGTTTTGCTCTCATCGATTCAGCCATGTCTGCCAAGATTAGACTCTCTCACAGGCTCGCTAGCCAACCTGTCTCTAACCAACTTCCTCCTAACCCATGTAGTTGCCTTCGAGCCGTATATATCATGCCAGATGCCTTGTTCTTGTTTTGTCTGTATTTCTGGAATGATGTCCAATTGGAGAAAGAGCGGTGTGGGTCGAGTGTGAAATGTCAGAGAGAAAAGGTTAGCTCACCCACGCCATCCTGGAGCTTCTGAGACGAAGGTGCTGTCACAGCCACCCTATCTCTCCACACCGCTTCAGCAGCCACAGGCTAATTAGATTTTAGAAAGGATCCCTCGTAATCCAAGCCGTCTGGCTTGTGTCTTCAACGCTTTCCCCCTCCCCAGGCCGAGGATCAACAGAATTCATACAATGTCACGCCAGGAATTTCATACATATGATGGCGGTTGTCGATGTGTACAGTCTTATTGAAGTGTGTTTGAATGAGGTGGCCTAAGACGGTTTTTCTGTGGCCTGGCTTTGGCTGCTCATTGGTTGGATGTTCTGTGTTGTGTCATCATGGTTAGGGTCACGGGGTGGGCTGGTGGTTGAAAGGTTGGCATGAAGAGCTCAGTCTCTTATTACTGCAGCAGAACTGATGACTAGGTTTTCCAGGCCTTACCAGATGTTGAACAGAAAAAGACTGCCCTGCTTTCTGTCTTGTAAATCCACCCCTCCCCCCGTTTGGATGTGAGAGTCTTGGCACAGATGGACATGACGAGGCAGCATTGTCAACATCGGCTTGAGTTGAAGAAACAATGTTTACTCAAGGAGTTCTTCAGCTGGGCTGTTTAACTTTTGCAAGAGTGTTGAGTGGATTTGGACAGCACAAGTAAGTTTTTAAAGGGGTTGTATCATGAGAAATCAAATTAGATCAAATTAGTTTTTTTGCAGTATGAAACATGATATCTACACTTCTTCAGTCTTAAAAGATCTATCAATCTGCGGTAACTAAGCTGCAAAATAGAGATTGAAATCAGTTTTGCCTGCCTGGTCTTCAGAAACATTGTCCTTCTAAGTCAAAGTAAGGTTAACAAGATGAGCATGATAGATTCAGTTATTCTTAAAGTTGGCATGAGATTAAATTCACCCTATCTGTTTTGTAAATACATATTATAGATCTCACTGTGAATGATTCATCTACAATATGTCTGATTTATTAATAATTTTTTTTCCTCGTCACACCTCGCTTTTTCAGAACGATGAGTTTTGTAAAAATCGATGCGTTTCAAAAAGGCGGGGCATAGAGGAGAAACAATAATGTACAGTATGTGGAAAATAATGTGTTTTTTGAACTTTAAACCGCATAAACACATTTCATTACACCAAATACACAAAATAACGTTCTTTTTAGCAACATCATATGACCCCTTTAATCAAAATGTGATAACTCCATCTTCTGGTGAAAGACAGATTAAAAATTCCTCTTGATTTGTCACAAAGATATTGTTTTCTAGCTGGCTTAATATAGATGACGTTTGTTCAAACTGCGAAAAGGCTTTCCAAGATGACCATTGTTTTCCAGCATAATTAACTCATTGAGTTACATTTATACTCTACCATTCAATAGTTTGGGATCAATACGATTTTTTTGTTTGGTTTTATTTTGAAGTTAGTACTTTTATTCAGCAAGGATGCTTTAATCAAAAGTGAAAGTAAAGGCATTTATAATTTTGCAAAAGATTTTTATTTCAAATTAATGCTCGAAAGAAAACAACAATTAAAGTCATGAACTGCATTTTTTATTATTTTATAGTTCTCTGAGATTCACATATAATGTTAGTGTGAGTTTTACATATAAAACATCATAATTTAGAAGTAATAGGCTATTTTCTATCCTGTTTTTGAGCCTCTCTGCAGAATGGTCTGTTTTTATAGGTGGGGCGCATTCAAGACTCGCAAATAAACGCCCACTACTGTGATTGGCTAACAGGTTCGCTTATTAAAATAACAGATGGGCGCTGCTGTGACGTAAGTTACTCTGAAAATAACATGGGTCATTTGGGTTAAAAACGTATAAATACTCAGTATATATCAACCGGTCAGGAACAGACAATGCAATATTGGTAAAAGCACGTTTACTCACACTCATGTGTTGCGACATGCTGTTGGATCCACTCTAGTCAGACTCAGCGGTGCATCATAGTTTACTTTCAGTCTCTCTGAAAAGCCTGCATCATGCTGTCTTGATTACCAGCAGTATACCATACCAACAGTATGGCTGGCAGCCATATCACTCTCTAGCCCAAGACTGATTACCCTCTGAAGCTAAGCAGGGTTGAGCCTGGTCAGTACCTGGATGGGAGACTAGGTTGCTGCTGGAAGAGGTGCTAGGGAGGCCAGCAGGGTGTGTATAGTATGGGGATGATGGGGACACTATACTGTCAACAAGCAGCATCCTTCGGATGAGACGTTAAACCGAGGTCCTGACTCTCTGTGGTCATTAAAAATCCCAGGATGTCTTTCGAAAAGAGTAGAGGTGTGACCTTGGCCTCCTGGCCAAATTTGCCCATTGGCCTCTGATCATCATGGCCTCCTAACAATCCCCACATCTACTGATTGGCTTCATCACTCTGTCTCCTCTCCACTAAACTGGTGTGTGGTGGGCGTTCTGGCGCACTATGGCTGCTGTCGCATCATCCAGGTGGATGCTGCACACTGGTGGTGGATGAGGAGATACCCCCTGACAATGTAAAGCACTTTGAGTTCCTAGAAAAGCGCTATATAAATGTAACAAATTAATTGATTAAAAATAAATTTCCGTAGCAAACAAACAGTGTTTCACTGACGCGATCTGGAGCTCTTTGCTCATTTTACCCCGTGTTTACACCCGACACGAGTGGCGCAACGCAACTATAGAAAACAGAACCCATTATTGTCACTGGATGCGGCACGGATAGACACAACAAATCCCCAACTGACGTCCCACTCTATTTCTGACATACAAGCATTCGAGGGTGGAAAATGATCTCGAGAAATTAAAATGTTTTTGAGATGTATGCCTTATATACTGTATATAAATAAGGTTTGAAGCGTATGTGATTGTGACATTTACCTGTGAAAGCTTTGGAGGATTTCCTTGACTGAACTACGCTGAGAGCTCTCCATATGGAACGATGTACCTTTCTCCTCCCTCTGACAACAGCTGGAGAAGGTGAGTCCTGCCTTTAAAACTATTATGACCCATATAGTCCTACACACACCCATCCACTGCCAACAAATATGTGTCTGTGCATTCATTACATACATTGTTACATTCTACTTCAAGTAGTATTTGATCATATCTCCTGTCAGTTGCAGGGCAGAGTGCAGAGATTGTTATCTTTAAATGAAGCCATTGCAGTGACATCAAGTGGTGTTGAGAGATCATGTCACATTAGAGCGAGTGTTAATGTGTGTTTTGCATTTACATAGGCTATCCCCACAGATGCCTGAAAAGAAAACAGTAATGGCACATTTGTTTTGTTAGCATGTGGAAAATCCGCATCCGTAGTGATGATAGATAACACTAGCAAAAGGTTAGATAAAGCAAAAGTGTTCAAAGAGACATACACACATCATTTAGTCGTTTTCAACTTCTTTCTCTGACCACAAACGCTCACACGTTTGCTTTGCACAAATGTCACTCTTCTCGGTTCAGCCGTGGTGAGGCATAACCATTGGACGGATTTCCTCATTTGTTTACCGAGGAGTGAATTGCAGCCAGTAATAAAAGGCTTAAGGAAGCTTCTCCTCATCATAGTCGTGTTTTGAATGCAGGCTTGGCCGACGGCCAGTATGCCTTCTTACCTACAATCTGCTTCAGCCTCCATGTTGACTCTGCGACTTGTAAAACTTTCAGAGTCCACGCCCTGTGGCATTGTTTACACCTGAAAACTGGTTGGCCTGATCAGTTTTATCACAGCCAACTATTCCCACTGTGGCGAAACACTGCTGTGACAGCCATATGCCATAGAGCGGCTCACTACACACTAGATCCAGGGCTTTATCTTACGTACTTTTATTGCTTTTAGATTGAAATGTGAAATTAAATTACAGTTCAAACATTGACGAAGTTTGGAATAATAAAAGAGGTCTCTGAGGCTCATCAAGGATGCATTTATTGTAAATTACAAACAAGTTATTTATTCCTGTGATGGCAAAGCTGAATGAATGAATGATGGCACAGTCTTCAGTGTCAAATGATATTACAGAAATAATTCTAATATGCTGTTTTGCTGCTCTATTAATGTTAAAAACTATTTTAGCTGCTCAATACGTGGAAATCGTGATACATTAGCATTCAAAAGTTTGAGGTAAGCAAGATTTTAAAAAAAAAAGAAAAGAAATTAATGCTTTTATTCAGCAAGGCTGCAGTAAATTGATCAAAAGTGGCATTTATAATGTTTAAAAAGATTCCATTTCAAATAAATGCTGAACATGTTCTTTTGATATTTCTATTTATATATATATAAAAAAAAAAATCACAGAAATATTAAGCAGCAGTTTTAACATTGATACGAACCATTATTAATTAATAACTTCGCATCAATTATAATTGATGATAGCTGAGCACCAAATCAGCATATTAGAATGATTTCTGAAGGATCATGTGACACTGGAGACTGATGAAATTGCTGCCATAACAGTAGAATTAGAATTTATTTTAAAGGTCCCATATTGTCAAAACGGAAATTTCCTGGCTTTTTTCATGATAACTGAGGTCTAGGGGCTATTTAACTACCATATAAGTTTCAAAACAGTCAGTCCACAGTAAAATTCACACAGCCTGCATAAAGTAGCTGTGATTTTTCATGAACCGTTGTGACTTCCGTAAAAAGTTGACATCAGAACTACACAGTCACCGCCTTCAGTCACCACCCCGAGCACCGCCCAGCGTCCCACTCTCCTTTTGCCAAACCCCCAGACAACATTGCGGAAACATGTCGAAAAGGTTAACTTTAACCACGAAACCAGATCGGCCGACCTGTAACGTTACACTCTCACTCAAAGGATGGACGATCTGCCAGGGTTGTTACTATGAGGTGGATCACATCTAACGTGTAGAGTAAAGACAAACTCGCCGTGTCTATCTAGTCATGATGAAGATGTATATACATTTCAATTTCAGCAGGCAACTATTTTTACAGCTACATTATTGTTCCAGCCACAATTAATCACAACAATGTATATACAGTTACAAATGATTATATATCAATTGTCAGTTTGTTGTTTTACACACATGCACACAGACATTATTTCATACACGACATAGTCGTGAGATGCAAGAAACATAGACATATGGCAAGACATCTGTAGACGCGCCCATAACAACAAAAGACAATACTTAATTTAACCTTTTCTGATAAGAAGTGTGTGCTGCAAACGCGAGCGTTTTTGACGATCGTTTCTGTCCTGTCTGCTCGTTTTATCGCGTTTAACCACAGCTGTCATCGTTTTTTTTGTCTGGCAGTGGCAGCAGATATGCGATTAAATTTCTAATTTGAGGCTGTATTACGTCGATTCTGGCACCCAACATCATAACAAGATGATATTGTAAGCTCCTTATGTAGCCAAATCTGTGCTGGTTTGAATGGGCCGCCTTCAGTTTCCCCTTTGTTTTGCTGCCTCCAGCTAGCGCTGTGACGTCGGCTGACCCTAGGCTGCGTTTACACTGGCACAAAAAATCCGATCTTTCGCTCACATCTGACACAGATCAGAATTTGTTGCACACATGTAAACACAAAACCCGCACGAGATCCGATTTTTTTACATCCGATCTGAGCTAGTGCTGTGTTCAAAATATCGATACGACGATGTATCGTCACAGATATTTGACAATACGAGTACCGATACAGCTGGCCCTGTATCGATATTGTGGCACGTGTGCAGCAGTGGACCACGCTTAATTTGTTTAAAATTTTACAACGTTTAAAATTGAGTAGAAAAGTGCGAGGTTTCTAAAAAAAGAATGAATAGAGCATAATAATATATAGGCTACAACACGGTTTAATCTGGCCACAGAGGAACACAACTGGGTTGCCTGATATAAAGAGACGTAATCCCCGAAACAGAGCTTCACACTTGCGCAATACGGAAATATCTGCTAAACGTGCTACTTATCTTTGTCAACCTGGCAACCATGTGCACGCGCTCTCTCTCCACTGTGGATAAACGCGCTTGCTTTCTGAAAACACCGGTTAGCTTGCAGTTTAGCGATCTCCACTTCAATATTCTATTCTCAGAAAAGTGTAATTCATCAAGTGTTCATTTATGAGAGAGCGAGAGAAAGAGAGAGGCTGTGTATGTATGAATTACCACCGTTTTGCCGCGTTTCTCTATTAACAGTGAAGCTGTGGCTTTAATTCTTTGAGAAACAATGATGTTACCAGCTCCTTGTTGAGAAAGATAATGTAGCTCTTGAGCGATTAAG
>NW_015505463.1:748063-752971 GCF_001515645.1 Sinocyclocheilus grahami | reverse complement strand
ACATCAAACTGCTTCTGTTTCACACAAATGCTGGCACAGACGTGCATGTTCGGCTAGAGTCGCTTTGAACTCGTGCATCTTCGGAAGCGGAGCTGCGCAGAAAGTTACAAAAAATGTCGTGCACACCGCCACGCGAAACGACGTCGGTCGCACTCAAAGCGAACTTCCACCAACACCGCGATGACGTCATGTTTCACAGCACCTAAGCGAACTTGCGGACGCGTCATGTATAAATCAGTCTTGAGCATGTGTGCATTAGCGATGGGCGATACCACTTATTTTGTTTTCGATACGATACCGATATTTTTCAAGGCAATATCGTCGATATCGATACCGATTCGATACTTCTGAACTAAACTTTTAAATTATGAAATGTATTAAATTATTAAATTACTAAGAGTAAAATGGGTAATAAGCACTTAACTTGGTTTAAAACGCATTTTAACATTCAATATGCCTTAATTGTAACTTATTAGGTTATATTTTTGTTTACACATGGTTCAAATCTACAAATACTACAGTTGAACTATGCTCACTTTAGTAAAACCAAGGTTAATTTTCATTAGGGACTGCCAGTGACCGGCTGTTGCATGCATAAAATGCAACCTTTTTATTCTGACAGTGTATGATTTCTATTAACACTACAGAATAGAACATGACCAATATTATCTTTCAACGTTCAATTTAAATAACTGTAATTGCACAAACTATGTAGGCTACAATTTCTGTTTGTTTATTGTGAAATAA
This sequence comes from Sinocyclocheilus grahami, assembly GCF_001515645.1. Lineage (NCBI taxonomy): Eukaryota > Metazoa > Chordata > Actinopteri > Cypriniformes > Cyprinidae > Sinocyclocheilus > Sinocyclocheilus grahami. The sequence continues at coordinate 752,224 of NW_015505463.1, read as the reverse complement.
CTCTGTCCTTCTGTCCTTCTGTCCTCTGATAAGCATTGTTCAGGGCTGCCTTTCCCAAAAGCTTTAATGCTTTCTTATGATACTTTTGGGAAACGCAGCCCTGTTTGAATGCACTGTCAGCAGTGAGTGAATGCTCTCTGTGATTGATTGGTTCTGTCTTGCATCATTTGCGTGTTTAGATGAGCAGGAAAATAGTTCTATCCTACACAATTACACGCTAACAAAGGTTATTCATCCAATTCAATGCATATTGTACAATTTTTTTTTTTTGTTAAATTAAAAAAATCACTGGTAAATAAAACACACCTTAGTATCGATATTTTTTGTTTGAGTATCGATACTTTCGATACTTTGGATCGATACGCCCATCCATAGTGTGCATTAGATATAGTGAAGACAGCGCGTTAGATTAGAACTCTTCTAATTTTTTTTTTAATTGTAGAGAGTGTTAATTTGTGCAATGATAACCTACCAGCAATGTAAATTATTTTTTAAAAATATATTAGAATGAGTACATTACAATATAAATTTATTAGAACAAGTACATTATTATTTATGGGCTTAAAAACGAGATGCAAACAATCAGAATATTGTACCTGGTGTGGAGTGCACAATGTAAACATGAAACATATGCCATAACCTATATTGATTGTACTGTGGTACAGTTCTGGAGGCCCTTCATAATGCAGAGGTCAGCTGCCTGCTCTGCCAATAGTTAGAAATGGCACTATAGTGTGCAGTTTAATAAACAGCTGTTTTTCTAAATTCTGCTGAGGTGAAATTCAGTGCAGTCATGTATCGTGATACGTATCGTATCATGGCCTCTGTATCGTGATACGTATCGTATCGTGACTTTGCTGGTGATACACAGCCCTAATCTGAGCCACTTCCAAATGTGGATTCTAATCGGATACACATCTGATATCTGGACATCCGACCTACGTCTAAACACACATATCCGATTCTCCACAGAACTCCCAATGCGAGGGTGACACGTTTGCTCATAAAGATTTTTAATGGTGTTTTAATGCCGGCATGCTGTATATGCTCGCATTTTATCGCGATGGAAACTTTTTATAGGTAAGAAATTGCACATTCAGGAGCTGGTTTTCAACCGCCGCCCCGTGAATTTTGAAAATTTAACAGCTAAAAGCTACATATATTGCTCAGCAATGAGGTGATAACTTAGCAGTTTTTGTAATTAAACAGACAAGCTTGTTTGCAATGTTTCACAATCGCTCGCTCGCACGTGGGTGCATGCGTTCCTTCTTTCTTTCGTTCTCCCTCTCTCTCTCTCTCTCTCTCTCTCTCTCTCTCCTTAATTCGAATTCATTTCAATAAATATCATCTTTATTTCACTAAAGAATTCTACCTCTAACGAGCTGTAGATAAAATAGTCTAACAAATTAAAATGACCATTATTTTCCGGTCTTTATCCGTTCAGTCAGATTTTGTGCTGCAAAACATCCATGACAGCCGTTGTCCATGCTGGCAAATAATAATGGCCATTCGACATGAATTATATAAATAATTTTAAAAGCACAGCCATTTAAAACCCGAGGGTCTACCATGTGCATAGTAAAGCGATCACTGCAGACAATCCTGTTGGGTGGGAATTAATGTAAACACAGATATCGGATACCAGTCATGTCTAAAGTGAATGTAAACAGACGTGCCAAAAAATCGGATATGGTCAAAAGATCGGATCTCTGCATTAAGACTTGCAGTGTAAACGCAGCCCTAGTTACCTGTGGTTGGCCTGGCTGTGCGTCACTCCAAAAACAACAGGCCAATCAGAAGAGAGGCTCATGAATATTAATTAGACAGGCTAAAATCGACCTGTTCTCAGCAGAGCTCCTGAGAAAGGAGCTGTAAAAATATATTGAGATAGTTTTTGGTACTTGTACCGCAAATATATATTCTTAAGGACATCAAAACTTAAAATAAAACTCCAGAAAGGTGTAAAATATGGGACATTTAAAGTATAACAGTATTTCACAATATCATGCCTATTACAGTATTTTTGATCAAATTAATGCAGCCTTGATGAGCATAAATATTAAAAAACATTAAAGAAACATTGTAATTATTCCAAACTTTTGACCGGTAATGTAGTTATGTATAGAAGCAGAGATGGGGGTAGCAGAGGATAATACTCTCATGTGAAGTTTAGCTGAATATATGATCTTAGGCCAACTTTTAGAGCTTCATTATAAATGCATAGCCAGTGAGCGGTTCACTCCACTTCAAGGGCAGTCTCAGAGGCATCCCATAAATTATGAAATATAGCATTCAGAGGATCAAGCACAGTTAGATCTTCACCACTACAATTTATATTTCTGAATTTCTTTTACATTGCTTTCTTGTTAAAGCTTTTTAATTAAATCCAGTTTTCTTCTCATCATCATGGAGTGTTGTCATTGTGTGTTCAGATTGTGTCCTGGTGAAGCCTGAATACTAACCACAGCATTTCTCTCTGATTCTAACCGGCTCCTTTTCTTCCTCAAGGATGAATGTTCAGCTATTTCTCAAATCTCTTCTCAGTGTAAACAGCACTAACTAAACCTGCCGTATCTTTTGCTAGCTACCCCTCAGAGCCACCACCCCCCTCCTCCCCCAGAACAGATCGTGAGCTCAGCGTGTTTGTGAGCCACCTCCCTCTTTGCTCTGGGCCAGATTAGCATTCACTAATGACCGTAGTCCATGTTTTGGTTTGTTTTTTAGTTTTATTCCGCTGTGCCCATTTGACCTTGCACAGATATATGTGATTGAATTGTGGGTGTGCTGCTGCATGCGTCTTTTTTTCTTTTGGGATCTTGCGCTCTAATATCATCTTAAACGAAGGGCCAAACAGATGTTTTCTGTCTGCGCGGACATTAGAGGTTAAGCTAGATTTAGGAGGTGTCAGAGAGCGATCACAAATGATTTTGGCATTTTTAATGATGCTGGTGGTGTTTGTGAAGTCTGCCGTTTGTTGTCTGACAGTGTGACACGTCACAGAAAATGTCCTGATTCACTAGTGTTTGGTTTGTGCAGTTGTAAAATGGCTTAAGGGATGTCTGCTTGGATGTTTGTTATGCTTTAACGGATGTAAAGAAGGGGCATAGGGAACTAGTTACTACTTTGCTCAAGGGAGAAATCAAGGCCAGTTGGCAACACATCATTGATTATGGTTTTAGGGGCAGTGTTCTTGAAGGTTCAGTGGGACTTTCCATGACAAGAGTATAAAATGGGGCCTTAAAAATGCTAGATTATTTTTGTTTTCCATGTTAGTGGATGTTTAACTTTCAGAAAATGTCCAAGAGGTTAAACTAATGATTATGAGCATTATATTCTGAGAAACTTTTTTTCTTAATAATTTGTTAACCGGTTTAAATGACTTTTCCAGTTGTTCATAATTTACTGGATAAGGATTAAGGATAACAGTATTTTTACTCAATTTCTACCCAGTAAAATATTTTAGAACTTGGCGTAACTACAAAAAAAAATAAAAATTATCATACATATACACACACACACACACACACACACACACGCATACATATATACAGTGGGTATAGAAAAGAATCTCTCCCCTATAAAATAATCATATTTTGTTGCTTTTGCAGCCTTAAATGAAGACGAACACAGTTTTTGTTTTATCCAGCTGTATTTACTCAGTGCAACTTATAAGTGAAAGATAAAAACATCAACATGTCAGGGGGGGGAAAAAAAACCCGGAATCACGGAGTATGAAAAAGGAGCACCCCCTTGTGTCAGTATTTTGTTGAACCACCTTTTGCTTTAATTACAGCCTTTAATCTGTAGGGATTTGTGTCTACAGTCATGGACAAAAGTTTTGGCAGTGACATAATTGTGTAGTGATCAGATGCATTTTAAATTAATGCTAAAAGCTTCACTGGCCAAAAAATTTACTTTTCACAAAAAAACAAATTTCACTCTTTTTTGATCCTGACACAAAATGACCAGCTAACATTAATTGACTAATCATATCAGCAGCACATGTGAAAGTGTGAATGAGTACTAGTCAGGTTAATCACTATCATACTAATTAGATTGTAAGAGCAGACTGATTGCTATAAAAGGAGGGAAGAAGCGCTTCCAATCATTGTGTTCTTGTTAGCAATGGTTACCTCCAAAGAAACACGTGCAGCCATCATC
>NW_015505463.1:730153-747313 GCF_001515645.1 Sinocyclocheilus grahami | reverse complement strand
GCAAAGTTATTTTCTCTGATGAAGCTCCCTTCCGACTGTTTGGGACATCTGGAAAATCGATTGTTCGGAGAAGAAAAGGTGAACGCTACCATGAGTCCTGTGACATGCCAACAGTGAAGCATCCTGAGACCATCCATGTGTGGGGTTGCTTTTCAACCGAGGGAGTGGGCTCTCTCATAATTCTGCCCAGAAACACTGCCATGAATAAAGAACGGTGTCAAAACGTCCTGCAAGAATGACTTCATCCAACAATCCATGAGCAATTTGGTTATGATCCGTGCATTTTCCAGCATGATGGAGCACCATGTCACAAAACAAGAGTGATAAAGAAGTGGCTCGAAGATCATCACATTGAAATTTTGGATCCGTGGCCAGGCAACTCCCCGGATCTCAATCCCATAGAGAACCTGTGGTCAGCGAGTGGACAAGCAGAAGCCCACAAATTGTGATCAACTCCGAGAACTAAGAAGGCAAGAATGGATCTTCATCAGTCAGGATTTGGCCCAGAAGCTAATATCCAGCATGCCAGAGTGAATTGCAGAGGTTATGAAGAACAAGGGTCAACAACTGTAAATATTGACACATTATATATTTTTTACCAATAAAAGCCTTTAAAACTTATGATATGCTTATCATTGTTTTTCAGCATACCATAGAAATGTGCAAAAATAATCTACAAATACTGAAGTAATACTTTGCAAAACACAAAATGTATGTCACTGCCAAAACTTTTGGCCATGACTGTACTAACTTTGCATATCTAGGTTTTGCTATATTTGCTCACTCTTCTTTGCAGACCTGCTCAAGTTCAGTTCAATTTGATGGCGAGTTTTTTGGACTGCAGTCTTCAAGTCATTCCACAGATTTTCAGTGGGGTTTTAGTCTGGGTTCTGACTAGAACATGCAAGGACATTCACCTTTTTCTCCTTCAACCACTGTGTGCTCAGTTTTCTGTGTGCTTTGGGTCATTGTCATGTTGGAAGGTAAACCTTCTTCCCATTGACAACTTTCTGGCAGAGGGCAGCAGATTTTCCTCAAGAATTTGACAGTATTTTACCCCATCTATTTTTCCTTCTGTCCTGACAAGTGCTCCAGTCCCTGCTGCAGAGAAACACCCTCATAACAGAATATTACCAGCTCCATGCTTTACTGCAGGAATGCTGTTATTTGGATGGTGAGCTGGATTGGATTTCTGCCAGAAATATCGTTTGGTGTTGAGGCCAAATAAATCAATTTTAGTCTCATCTGCCTCAGAATCTTCAAGATGCGTTTTGGCAAAGCTCAGTCTGACTGCATGTAGCCTTTCTTGAGGAGTGGCTTTTTTCTTGCAACCCTCCCATTCAAGCCACATTTGTGGAGAATTTGTGATATTGTTGTCACATACACACAATGACCACTCTTTATCATAAATTCCTGCAGCTGCTTCAGAGTTGATGTAGGACTCTTGGTAGCCTCTCGGACCAGTTTCCTCCTGGCTCTTTCATCCAGTTTGGTGCGACGTCCTGATCCAGGGAGGGTCTGTGTTGTACCAAATACCTTCACTTCTTAAAGGTGCAGTAGGAGATCTTGGAAAATGCTAACTTTAACCTGATAGCACTGAAAGCAAACGTCCCACCCTTCTTGTAAATCGCCGTCCAAAGCCACGCCTTCTGAACGCATGAACGTGCACAGACCAGACCACCAGAGACAACATTACTACAATACATCATGTGTCATTCACCAGTGAGAAAACATTATAGTACAGTTAGTAACAGTACTACAATACCAAGGAAGGAAGGAAGGTCAGGTGTTGTTGTTCTTTGCCTGCCATTCTCGCTTTGTCTGCACAGCGTACGTGAATGCGCTGAAGATGTATCCTGTCTGCACGAACAGGGTACAAATACATACAGTGGGGAAAAAAAGTATTTAGTCAGCCACCAATTGTGCAAGTTCTCCCACTTAAAAAGATGAGAGAGGCCTGTAAGATGAAAATTACAGGCCTCTCTCATCTTTTTAAGTGGGAGAACTTGCACAATTGGTGGCTGACTAAATACTTTTTTGCCCCACTGTATGTTGACAGGCAGGTAGGAAAGCCTATTATAATGTTCGGACCTATTTTTCTTGGTCCTATGCCTTCCACAGAATATATAAATACATTTAGACCACTTAACTTAATGATTGCTCTCGAGATGTGAAGAGACTTTCAACCAGCATAACAAAAACATTTTTCTGAAGACAATCACCTATTGCACCTTTAATAATAGACTTCACTGTGCTTCTAGGCATTGATAAAGCCATTGGAATTTATTTGTATCCATCTCCTGACTTGTGCCTGTCCACAACTTTATCCCGGAGATCTTTTGACAGTGCCTTGCTACTCATAGTTGATTGTTTGCTTCAGTTGCACTACCAAGGACTGAAATGCTCCAGGAAAGCTCTTTTCATGCTGAGCTACTCAAAATGACCACAGCTGATCACAGTTGAAAGTCAAATGGCTTTGTGTGCCATTGAGAAGATGATTAGCTACACTTGATTGAGTTTACAAGTCATTTTTAGGAGGGGGTGATCCATTTTCCAACTCTGATTGTTTTTTGTTTTTGTTTTTTTTTCTTAGATGTTGGTGTTATGTCTTTCACTTGGATGTTATAAGTTGCACTGAGTAAATACAGCTGGATAAAACAAAAACGGTATCCGTCTTCATTTCAGGCTGCAAAGCAACAAAATGTGATTATTTTAAAGGGGGTAATTATTTTCTATATATACTACTGATATATACTACTGTGCAAAAGTCTTAAGGTACATGGGGCAACTTTTTGAGAAATGTTGCTGTCAACAGGCAACCAGGTAAGACACAGGTCCCACAGCTGATCTAAAGTACCCATATAGAAATGTGTTGCCCATTCTCAATGGGAAAGCCCAAGCAACATTGCAGAGCAACATTGCTCAAAAAAGTTGCCCCGTGTATCATCACCTTTGTGCCACTAATATTTTCACCCACCAAAAAATGGTTTTAACTTAGTTATTTCTACCAAACATTCCTTTTGCCATTAATTGTAATAATCCAGAGAGATTTGTATGCACAAGGAGTCTGAAAACAGCCAGTGCTCCACACAGAGATCTGATCTCACCATCATTCAGTCCATATGGAATTACATGAAGAAACTGAGACAGACTAAATCCAGAAGAACTGTGGCAACATCTCCATGATGCTTCAAGAATCCTACCTGCAAAGCTACCTGAAACTAAAACCTAAACTTTTCAAGGTACTGTAGTGAAGTGGGAAGGCGTTTGGGTGGCAGAGGATGATTTTCCTGCTTTATTGGAGTCTCATCCTAATGTATGCCCTTGAGGAACTGTTTACAGCTCTCTCAACACATCTGTGATTCATTACCTACCGCAGCACACACTGGGTAAGGGTTATTGAGCTGAAAAGGGTGTCGGCGCAGCTCATTAACCCTTTCCGTCTATTCACCACATAATTAGGTGCGGCCAGTGCACTAAGACTAAGGTAGTATGTTGCCAATAAAAAGATGTTGTTGGCATAGAAATGGTCAAGGGAAAGAGCGGCTGATGCTGTAATGTTAATATAAAGTGTTTTGGAGATTTTTATCATCCATTCCTTTTAACATTTTTCTTTGACAATTTTTTTTACCACAACATATTCTCACGTCGATGTGTGACCCTTACAGTACTAGCATTAATATGGTGTACAATCTGAATGTCTGTGTTTTGCCAGTGCCCCAGAGCTCAGTTGCGTCCGTAGGGATGACAGTGCTACTATGATACTTTCAGGCTCTGCTCTCCCTGGGGTACAGCTGTCCCTCTGGTGTTTGGGTAAACAAGGCTGGTTCTGAACCCTAGGCAACATCCATATGTTTCCCTGTGGAGCTCAGCTGGACTGGGTCAGGAACATGGGTCAACGCTGTCCTCTTAGTCCCACGCTCTCCCATCCTGGATCTGAGCTGCTGCTCTTCCCAGACGAGACTTCCTCTGGGAGGTTTTCTAGAAAGGCATTCGTTCTCACTCAAGTGTGATTCAACATCGATAGGCTTTCATTGAAGAATCTCTCCGTTTTTGGTGGTCCGCCTGATGCCAGTTTGAAAACATCTGTTTTTCACATTGTCTCTGGCCACAGGTCAGCTTTAAATAACAATCTGTTTATGAATCCTTTTCTAGCAGCTTTTACCAAGATTGCTTTGGTTAGGAGTCCACTCACTTCCTGATGCATTTCTGTTTATGCTATATACTGACTTTAAGCTCTTCTACACTCAAATCGTTATGTGTTTGAATTACATACTGTATAAAATGTCCATCCATTTGGATTACACCATTTTAAAGGGATAGTTCACCTGAATGTTGGTAACCAAACAGTTGCTGTTAGCCATTGACTACCATAGTACTTTTTATCCATACTATGGAAGTCAGTGGCTAACAGCGACTGTTTGGTTACCAACATTCTTCAAAATATCTTATGTTCAACAGGAGAAAAAATTAATACAGGGTTGGAACATCATGAGGATGAGTAAATGATGACACAATTTTTGGGTGAACTAACCCTTTAACGTAAACAAACTACCGTATTGGCCCAAATATAAGACGACCCTGATTATAAGACGACCCCCCCCCCCCCCCTTTTTCCAGATGTACCTTTTGGAAAAAGGCTTTTTAAAAACCAAATCTTGTTTTTTCTCAGTAAAACGCATTTTGTCTTCAATTATTTTCATATTGCATATTTTTCCTATTTAAATTTTTGTTTTGAAAGTATGGTAAAAACTGGTAAAATGTACCAATCACATTTTAAAAATATACACTTTTTGATATACCATTAAACAAAAAAAAACAGGTAGCCCATCTGAATTAGGACATTTAGGCTATCCATCTAATAGTAGCCTACCAAAATCTTATTAACAGTAGAAGTTAAATCTTACTGTAGTCTTCAAATCTGGGTACTGTCTTATGTTTTAAAATAAACAAAGGGAGTTTGGTCCCATCAGGCTAACATGACAGTCATGAATCATGCAGCTGTAAGGTTTTCTTTTCTTTTGTTTTTAATCGCAATCTTTACAACACGCATTACATTCTTTATACAGTCTATGATTACATTACGTATTTCATGGCACACTCGTTTTATGTGTATTTGGCGCAACCTATTGTTGTGGGTGTATTATTGACATGTCAAAGTCTAGACCCTGAATATAAGACGACCGCGTTTTTTCAGATGTATTTCCAAGAAAAAAAAACATCGTCTTATATTCAGGTCAATACGGTAATAAACTGGGATGCATATGTCATACATGCATAAAACCGGTAAGATTTCTGTAATAGTTCTGAATGTGTTTTAAATGCACATTAACCAGGTGAATATATTTATCATCAATAAATCCAGTTTGTTTCAGTCTTATACATGTAAACTAAGTGAATGCAGAAGGCCGTAGCTCCAAACATTCTTCCAAAAAACATATATCAAATGTCTTTAGGTGTGTAGATCCAAGCAATTAAACAATCCAAGAATGAATAAAAAAACTGCACATTCAGAATCGTCCAAAAATCAACTTATTAGAGGCCAAATATAAATCAAAGTGCAGGAGTGCAGCTAAATGTTTTCGGGCTTAACCCTTGAATGAGCGCAGATGTATGTTCAGTGGCATATTGCACTGAGGAAGTGTAAAACCCGAAAATATTTTGCTGCACTTCTGGACGATTTTGGAGGAGTCCAAAATGAGTCCTTTTTTCATTCTTGTATTGTTCCACAGCTAGCCGTATTTTAACCATGTTCATACTTTTTAACGGAATAAATTCAGTTTTTAATTGTTTAAACTATTTATGCTGATTCTAAGCAGTCGGAAGAAATGCATTTTGAAAATATGATTTTAAGCCTTAAAATCCAATTGTGCAAATAGTTAATAATCAACTAATAAACATTTATGAATAACTGACAATGCATCATGTTGAATTTATTAGATGTAATTCAAAATGGACGGAAATTGTATATGCAATTAAAATACACATCTTAAATTTAGGTCTAAATGTTTTATTTTTTAAGAGTATTTTAAGTGTTTAATTTACAGATATCGCTGTAATTTACAGACATTTTAATTTACATACAGGCACTGACTTTAGTGCTCCATATTGCATGTGCAGCTAAGCCCTAATACACTTCAAAGCAGGGGCAAAGACCAGTTTTACAGGGAAATGTGAAGGAAGGCCACTTTCTGTTGCTACAAGGAGCATCTTTTCTTGCACAGGCTGCAGTGTATTGGTGGAGCATTACATCACCCAAGTGTGGTCTGGCGTACTGTAGCCTCTCCTTAGCAGTAGGGCAGGCTGCAGGAAATCTGTTTATTATTTATTTTTATTGTCTTGGTGATGGGAATATGTTAACCTTCTTTGTGGGAACCAGCTTCAATGTTCTGGCAGACAGTAGCGTGCACAGGCTAGATCTGCTGGGCTGCTTGTGCATCTACATGGTGAATGTCATTATGCACGCATGTCTTGTTTTGTGCTCGTTCTACACACTTGCCATATGTTATTACTCGCCGTGAGTCATGGCACAGCTGAGTTATTATATCACAGATATAAGTATTTTGTTAGCTTCATATACACATCAGTTTAAACGTTTGAGGTCGGAATAATTTTTCTAATTTTTGTAAGAAATGACATTTATTTGAACAAAAATACAGAAAAAAATATTTTAAAATGATGGCAGATCTGAATTTTCAGTGTCACATGATCCTTCAGAAATCATTTTAATATGCTTATTTGGTGCTCAAGAAACTTTGATCAATGTTGAAAACAGTAATATTTTTGAGACTTTTTTTCGTCTTGAATAAGAAGATTAGTAACATTCTAAATGTCTTTACTGTTAATTTTGATCAATTTAAAAACTAAATAGAAATATTAACTACTCAATAAAAAAATGTTGAACGGTAGTTTATTTTATTTAGCCTAATTGGTTAATAGTTAACAGCGCATTATGTGTGTTCCCTAGAAATCAAACCCATGACCTTGCTGTTGAAAGCACCACACTTTGCCATTTGAGCTACAAGACCAGAATTTCATAGAGCCTAGCATCTGTTTTGACTTGGGACAAAAAGAAACCACTTAGCAACCACCTAGAACACCCTAGCAACCACATAGAAATGCCCAGGCATTGTGAAAGCAAGTTCCATGGTCAAGTTCTGGTCACATTTCTTTTAAAAATGGTCTCTGAATTGCGTGGCTGTCACAAAGATTAAGGTTTTTATTTGTGTTGATTGCTTTAGTGGCCAGTAAGATGTGTTTGTTTATTTGGTTGAGTCTATATCCTGATTGCCCAGTGTGGTTGCTCTGCTGCGGTGTTGCCTTCATGTTTCTTTTGGTTCATTAACCATTTAAGATATTATACACTTTTGTTTGCTCTCAGACGTTGCAGCTCCAATCTAATTGAAGCAGTAAATCAGTGCTGCACGCAGTACTAAACTAACCTGGGGGAATAGGCTCTGGTTTCTACAGCTCTGTTTATGTTTTCTTTGAAGGTGTCACAGAGGAATTCTGTCTTCTGTCTTTGTCTCTCTGGCTTGCTCATGCTGCTGTACTAACCCCTGAGCCAGGGCTACAGGCTCAGTACAGTAGTAAATAACACATGACTGTTTTCATTTCTGAAGGGAGCAACCGCCATGGACCGAAGAGAAACGCCCTGGATTTAGATTAATATCACAGCTTAACAGGTGACCTTTGACTTTCAAGTTTCTCACAGATCTCCTCTGGACCTGTCTCTTGTTTGTTCTTATTGTCATCCCTTGCAGATCTCCTTTTCTCAGCTTGTTATCCTTAGATTTGTTTAAAACTGTTTCTTGATCAAGTCTTTATACAGACAGAATGATTTCAAGTGAATCACAGATGCTGTTTCTCTACTCAGCCAGCTATTCTACGTGAACTAATATTTCCCTGTGCCAAACTAATCCAAACCAGCGATCATTATTTCTACTAATCTGTTTTTTTTCCCTTCACCACACTCATTATTGTGATGTAGAGTGACTTCACCCTTGAACTTTTGCTCTACAAATAGAGAAAAGAGGACTGTGTTTTTTTTAAATCACCTGCAGAGAGAAGCACTGGAGTACAGTGAAGTGCTCTTGAGAGTACCGTCATGTGTAGTTGCTTAATGAAGGCAGTGAGTGAGGGCAAGGGGTCATGTTGGCATGGCTCACCTCAGCAGTTTTTTTGGGTTTTTTTGATGGCTCACTGACCAAGCTGTTTTCCTCCTTTCTTACTCTCTCCTTCTGCCACAGAACAAACTCTGACTCAGCTCTGCACACCAGTGCCATGAGCCCAAACCCACAGGATCCTTTTGGCAGGAACCAGCAGATGGGCAGAGGACCTCCTCAGCGAAACGGTGAGCTTGGCTTCCACCTCCTCCTCCCTATTTTTGGGCTAGTTTAAAACCTCCACAACCATACTGTAGTTTTACAAAGCCATTGTTATTGCATGGCATAACTGTGTGGTTGAAACAGAAATGCAGGGGGTCAAATGGATTGTACAATGCCATTCATAGATGATAAATCAATGATTTATACCAGACCCAAATCAACCCGTCCCACCCAGTGCAGCGTGTTTGCACGACACAGCTGGGGCTCACTGTCATGTTGTTTATCTAGTTGTCTTGGTTACAAACACAGGCATTTCAGAAGGTACCCTGAAAATGGCTGACAATCAGCCCACCCAGCGTGCTGTTGAAGGATGTTTCCTCTAACCTTATTTTTCTGATTTCTTGAGCTCTTGAAAACAAATTAATGTACAGCCCCATGAGCTTTATAGATGCAATAGTCTGGCTCATACTCCCCTGAAAGGACACATAGCCAGAGTTCACAGACACATGCTGCAGTGAAGATGTTTGTTAGTTATGTCATAGGGTGGGATGATCGGTGCAAATGTTTTATCATTAGAACAGTGAAAGTCTGGCGGAGAAAGTTACGGCTGTGCCAAAACAATTATGTATTTATCTTTTTTTTTTCATGACATTGCATCAGCACTTCAGGTACTTTTTAAAGGGGTCATATGATGTTGCTAAAAAGAACATTATTTTGTGTATTTGGTGTAATGAAATGTGTTTATGTGGTTTAAAGTAAAAAAAAACACATTATTTTCCACATACTGTACATTATTGTTTCTCCTCTATGCCCCGCCTTTTTGAAACGCGTCGATTTTTACAAAACTCATCGGTCTGAAAAAGCGAGGTGTGCTGTGATTGGCCAGCTATCCAATGCGTTGTGATTGGCCGAATACCTCAAGCGTGAGACTGAAATGTTACGCCCCTCACCATACTATGATGGCATGTCCCAGCCGGAGCGATGAGACAAAAACATTAAAACCCATTACAAACGAGGCATTTGTTGCATCCAGTGGGGACATAATTACTGATTATAATGACGGTGAAAGCAGATCCGGCGATCCACAGCACTAAGTTGATGTATTTCCTCAGCAACCAGCACGGATCAGCTCCAGGCATGACGAAGTGGATATCGTCCTCTTTTGGAAGACCAAACAAAGTAGTTTCGCTTTCACAACGAAACACACAGCGTCTTCAGGACATGGCGGCAGCTGCAACAATACTACAGCGAGAATAAAAGTTACACCTTCCTCCTTTGCGTGAACATTTGGGCAGCGTTATGCAAATCTTCCCACATAGTGACGTAGATATGTGGGGGTGTGTTAGAACGAGCCGTTTTAGGTAGGTGTGGCTGACTCTTAACTTTTATAAAGAATATCTCTTTGGATTTGAAACTTTAGTCTTTGCAACTTTACAGATCTTCTTTATGCACCAAGAGCTTGTAACACTCCAAAGAGAAAAAATGAAATCGCATCATATGACCCCTTTAATATATTTTGTGTTCATTAATATAATTTCCTTCAGTTTGATTAATAAAAACTGGGTCAGGGAGTGCATTTTGAGGTTGATCATCTGCTTGTGCATTACTGATGTTTGTTACATATAAACATTGCTTTGCGGATTGTTATGTCACATCCCTTTCTAGTATTCTTACATGTATCATGTGAATTACAGGATATACATGGTCATGACGTGAAGAGTTTATGTAACATTACACAGACCGGCTCTATTATAGTAATCTCATGCCAGTGGATACACTTCCGTTCAAAGGTTTGGGCTCAATAAGATGTTTTTTAATGTATGTATTTATTATTATTTTTAAATAAATTAATACGCTTATTCAGCAAGGATACATTAAATCAAAAGTGACAAAAACATGTATAATATTTCAAATGACTATTTTTAATCAAATGATCAAATGAGTGCAGTCATGGTGAACTTCTTTCAAAATCATTAAATGATCCTAACTTCATCTTCATAACAAAATTTCAGACCAGAGAGTGATATATTTTTTGAATCATTTAAATATTGTTGTGTGGGACACAATGAGCTCAGAGACGGCAAGCTAAGCATTTAAAAACTACGTACTAATGGTGTTCTGTGAATGAATAGTGCTGGCAAAGGGCTTTAGAAATAATGTAGTATTCTCACATGAAACGGAGTAGAGGCTTAAACCGTATTTGATATGTCAGCTGTTGAATGCTTGAATCTGATTGGTTGACAAACATTCTAAGGTGTGCAATTATTTTCAGGGAAACGCATGGCTAAAGTAGTTCCAGGCAGGTCTTGACCGCACTACCGCATGTCCGTATCACTTTGCCAAATGATTTCAGTTATTTCAAAGGTCCCTACAACAGCAAAAGAACCAAAAACCACAACGACTGACGAAGCAAATAAATATAATAAACAATATGATGAAAATGACCAATTATTTCCATGTTTTTGCCACAAAATTGCATTTAATTATGTACGGAAAGCACGTACTCTCTTTCTCCTGCTCTCTTCCATACAAATGCACACACATGCAATACAGACACACACGCTCGCACACACGGAAACATACATGTGCACAGAAATGTGTTGTTCGCGCTGCTTTGACGATTTTATTAATAAAATAGTTTAGCAACTTAAGAGCTATATGACATTTCTTACTTGGGTATAACGGCAGATGAGCTTAAAGTTTCACTGTTAGTAGAGACGCTACACTGTTGAAAGACACATAGACTCAAGTAATTCACACAAGCTTAATCGCTTTTGCATTCACTCTGTTTATCACTTGCTCTCTTACAAATTGATTTGCAGGCATTTAGGCTTGAGATTGTGGCTCATCTGAACTGCATATCCAAGCTAAAAGCATCTTTGTGTAGTAGATCTTTGTTTAGTCTGTAGGTTAAAATAAGATATTGAATGAAGATGTGGAGCAAATAAAATGGTCACATGTACATTGAGATATGGAGCAGTATAACTCAGAGGCTGTCTGTGGCCCAAGGCAGTTGTTTTCTCAGACACAGCTTCACTTGAGGACATGGCAGACAGCAGGCTTTTAATATCTGTCTGGCAGTCATCTGAATTATGCACACAGTTGACTGTGGCGGTGTGCAGTGAGGCTCACGTAATGTGAACAAGTACAAACCAGCCTCTTACATGGGACAAAAATTTGTCTCGCTTCCGCTATCACAGTAGTCTCATCCCAAACCTGTCAGCCAATGCAACTATACTATTCATGTGTGGATCCCCCGAAAGCATTAAGACCGTATCGTAACTGTGTGCCACGTTTAACCGCTTGACTCTGACCCAACTGGGATTTATGATTTGACACCATTTATAATAATTACTTTTTTACATTTTTTTTTTAAATTTGTTTTGTTTTTTTAATTTGTTTTTTTTTCACTGATTTGGTGCAACATTTTGTTGATTTTGGGAGCTTGCTATACGGATAATTATAGATAAATGTAATTGCAAATAATGTATTTTAACATAAACTATGGCGTTTTTTAAGGTACTTTTATACTTCAAGATAAAACGTGACAAAACTCTGGACTCAGGCCAACGTTTTTCTGTTCTAGTTGTCTTTTTCCGTTAGTTATGGTGTTGAATGAGACTCTCAGTGAGGGGGAAATGAGGTGTCGCCGTACTGTTTGTTTGATTCATTGTGCGTCGCAGTTGGGTGTCTGAGACGGCAGCTTTGTTGAAACGGTGGAGCTGGTTGATCTGGCTCTGGGCCCACACTGCATCAGTTCTGGGCCAGCATCGGCAGAGGAAGCAGAAAGGAGGTTTGTTTTCCACAGGATCTCTGTGGTGCACACAAAACAATGCCTCTCCATTGATTCACTTTGCGCTTGTGGTCACAGATTTCTCCCAATATGCTTTTTTTTGTCCTCTCTTTTTTTTCTTAATGAGACAGTACACGCTAAGAAGCCATTTTCAGTTCCCCCCTCTGGAGTTTGTGCCCTCTGTCTTCAGTGGGTGGAGTGAGTGTGCACTCATAATGACTCATTTCAATGAATCAAAGGTTTGTGAGAAGACTGAACTGAACTTTGCAGCGTAAAGATATGTTCAAAAGATTGTTTGTTTGTTTTGAAAGAAATCAATGCTTTTATTTAGCAAAGATGCCTAAAAAACTGATAGTAAAGACATGTTACAAAAGTTTCTATTTTAAATAAATGTTTTTGAACTTCCTATCAAAGAATCCTGAAAAAAATTTATCTTTGTATTCACAAAAATATTAAGCAGCAAAACTGTTTGCAGCATTTATAGTAAAAAGAAATGTTTCTTGAACACCAAATCAGCAAATTAGATTGATTTCTGACGTGTCATGTGACACTGAAGACTTGAGTAATGATGCTGAACATTTAGCTTTGCCATCACAGGAATAAATTATTTTAAAATATATTCAAATAGAAAATAAATGTTTTATTTTAAATTCAGTTATTTGATATTCCACAATATTAATTTCAAAATGCTTGAGGAGCATGAGACTTTAAGAAATAAAAACTTAAAAAAATTTTATCAACCCCAAACTTTTCAACAGTAGTGAATGAAGGAAAGCTACTTGCTAGAGTCTGTTACTTCTTCACGCCAGGCATTTCTGTGGATATTGTGGATGAGTTCTTCTGTGTCATCACGTTCTATTAGTTCTACAGCTTCAGTTTCTGAACTTTCACGCTTAGTAACACATACAGCTGTTCCCTCACCACAGTGCAACAGTGAAAAGGGACCCCTTTCAAACAGTGTCGCGTTCCGAACGTTGTTTAAGCGACATACACCGGTATTGCGGTATTTTAAAAATTCATATCATAACAATAATAAACACCGGTATTCAGTATGAACCGGTATACCGCCCAGCACTACCATGAGATGTATTTGCATGTTTGTTTTGCACCTTTGAATTTGTGGAGGTCCTGGTTTGAGCCGTGCCTTTGTGATTTGCTTCGATTCCGCTATCCTAATCATTCTGAAAGTATGTTGTTCTGTGTTATATCTTAATAATGGAGGGGATTTACCAAGAATAATATTCTCTGCATATTTCAATCATATGATTTAAATATTACATTTATTGTTCTAATGTCTTCATCCCTGTTGTTTTCATTACTTGCATAAAATATGAGTATGATGGTGTTTATTTTCCATAGTTCACCCTAGACTAGGTTCTGTGGATCGAGAAATAATTAATTACTTTCAGTAAAAGTGTTAATCAAGCCATGTCATGGGTGATGTGTGTTAATATACGGTCTGTTACATCAACAGTGGTTCAGTCAGCATGGATTACATGTGTGAATGCAAAATGATTAACTGCTTTTTGATCTAATGGGCCTTTCTCTTTGTGGTCGTGCAGCCAGCATGAATGAAGCAGAGGTGGACAATTCTGGAGATGGTAAGTGTGTTGTCATGCTTGTTGATTCTCTATCATGTGTTCAGCCCACCAACAAAAAAGATTCACCCCTTTAATGACATCATCAGCCCTCACAGTACTCCGCTGTGGTTTGCTGTAGTGGGCTGATGGATGGTGTTGGTGTTGTGGAACAGTTGGTGTGCTCTGCTGGCAGTCCCACTCAAATTACATGTCTCTCATATAGTTTACCGTAAGATAACTTAATAAAGCTCGCTTTTTTGGTTGAGTTGTAGGATGCAGATTGAGTATTTACTTTTACTCTTTTGTTGACAAAATGAAATTAGTGACTTAAAGATGTGCAGCCCTACCTGTGCAATTTGAATAGGGGATGCAGCAGGGATGATTTGAATTGTTTAATGAGGGACTGTCTTTTTTCCTCTGCAGTGTTCTCATTTCATTCTGTCCCTAATGAGGAGAATCTGCTCGGAGTGAATAAGCCACTGCCAAAACAATTATGGGAGGCCAAAAAGGTGAGTGCATGAGGGCTAGTGGTGTTATAGTATCTGTAGTACTAAGTAACAACTCAGTTGTAATTCGGTTGTGACCAAAGAAATCAGAATTGTATCAAAATATCAGATGTGTAACTGTATAAAGGCAGCCTAATAATCCTTTTACTGGCCATTATTACCAGTGTTGGACAGTAACGCATTACTTAGTAACGCGTTACTGTAATTTGATTACTTTTTTAGGAACGGAGTAATTTAACGCATTATAATTTTCAAAATAGTAATTAGAGTATAGTTACAAGCCGAGGTCTATATACGTTACTGCCACGTTACATTGCTGACAGAATGCAGTGTTTTATAATCTGGAGATCGTAAAGGATGTAGCACATGCATTGTCGAGTTCAGTGCCAGTGGATTACAGACCTGCTTTTCCGCAACAGAGTGCGGCGCGGGACAAAATGTGCGAGTGCTGGTGCGGGCGGGTAGACACTCGTGTGTGTGTGTGTGTGTGTGTGTGTGTGTGCGCAGGATGCGTGAGAATAAAATGATTCATGGGACTCCAGCAAAATAGAAATATCTAAACATAAAATATCTAAAACAAATAAATTGTTATTGATCTATTGCACAAAAACACCATGAACTAATATAAAATATAAACGATTAACAGGTGCAAGCGTATGGGATGTCTTTTAGAGATTATAAATGCAGCGCTCTTTGCTGGCATTCTGCCTTGCCAAACCATGCACGCAGCAGCCGCTTGCTTTAGTTAAAAATAACAGTGTTCTGTGAATGTTGATGCTTTAATAACAGATATTTATTGGGAGTGTGTATGCTGGGATTTCATAAATTTCATGGAGGAAAAAAGTTACGTAACTAATTACTAATTACTTTTGAAATAAAGTAATCAGAACAGTAACGTGATTACTTTTAAAAGGAGTAATCAGTAATTTGATTACATTTTCGGAGTAACTTGCCCAACACTGATTATTACTAACAAAATAAAGACCTGTGTTCAATAGCATGTTAGTTTTTGATTCATTTCGTTACCAAAAAAAAAAAAAAAGTATTGAGTTTTGATCTAAATGATTGTGTACCGAAATTAAGTTATATTTTTTGGTTATGTATTGAGTTTGAAGTTACATTTATTTGTTCACTTTTTACTCAGAAATCTCACTGATGCTGTGTCACTAAACTCAAGGTTTTGTCTGGCTTTGGTTGACCTCTATATTTTGCTTGTATTGGTTAGTCTGTTCAATGCTTTGTGTTTCTAAATTTGTCCTGTAAACCAATATATTATGCCCGCTATTTATTCAGTCATTTCCTAACTTTGACCAAGTAAAGTTGGTAACTTTGATCTAGAGGAAGTAATTCTATTAAAAGTTGGCGTGTAAAAGAATTTGTGATGGTTTTTCTTCCCTATTGTAACATGTATTCAAGTACAAAAGCTTCTCGACCAGGAAAAATATGCAGGGTGGAATTTTGTTGTCCATGGGGAATTGATTGTCGTTTGTTAATTACAGCAATCATTTCATGTGAGTGACAGTTTGCTGGAGGGATTGAATCTAGGATACCTTATTACTCAGTCCTCACGTCAGCATACACGTCATCAGAGAAGAGATGACATAGTAAGGAGAGGGGCATGTTAATTTTTTTAACAGGCCACGTGTGTTTTTTTTGTGTGTGGATAAGTGATTTATATTAAACACTGCAACATTCCATAAACAAATTGACAGTTTTGATTTCATGGCGACTTTAACAGAATCTTTGTGCTGTTGATTACATATTAGTGTTATTAGTATGATGCCATTTGGTCAGCAATCCATCAATCCACACATCTCTGCGTCTCTCCTCGCTGTCCAACCCTCCTCCGACGGGCCTGGCGAGTTCACCCAGGAGAAGGCCGGCCCCCATTAGTCCCCTGACACTCTCTCCAGGGGGCGATCAGAGGCGAAGCCTGGGCAAGCAGCTCTCCCCGACAATGTCGCCCTCTCTCTCTCCGATCACACAGGTGAGAAAGTGCTCATTAAAACTCCTCATCCAGCATCTCATGTTCTTCGGTGGTATCTTTACTCAATCCTCATCCAGACCATCACCGGCTTCTTGTATTAAACTGCTTACAGGGCTCCAGAGTGTGTCTAATGTGGTTAGACTTTTCAGGACTACAAATAAAAAAAGGAAAAATGTAGTTATGCATTACAATTGTCTGCTGTTAATGCTGCAAGTCAAACAAACAAATGTATGGTGATACATCACTACCGATTGAACCACACAACACAGTCCAGTTATATACATGGCATGAGTGAATAGCAAAGGGTTGTTTATTTATTCAGATGTTCCAATTCGATTCGATTTCAATTTTCAAGCTCTCAATTCGATTCGATTTTCGATTCGATATTCGATTTCGATTCGATTTTTGATTTCAATTCTCGATTCGATTTGACTATATGAATGAATATAGATTTAATACAAATCCTATATTTATAAAAATTGAACAGTGAACATAAGATTACAAATGGTTAATTAATAGGAAATTAAGAGCCACAAACCTGTATATTAAACACTTTTTATTTTAGGTAGACTTGGGTACAATAAAACAAAACCCCACTATATATTTCAAATGCATACAATGAATAGACAGAATTTTGATGCAAGATGAAAAACTGATGCTGAAAATTGGACAAGTCAGAACAGTCGCATGCCTTGATCAAACAGGATCAGGTTATTTTATGTGTAAGACAAAACAAACATAAAATCTCACAGCATTAGCTGTAACATGGAGGCTGCGAGCCTATGAATGGTGTAGGAAAACTAATACTGGCTTTTGGGTGATAGTTCACCCAAAAATAAAAATTCTGTCATCATTTATGCATGTATGAATTCATTTTCTTCTGTGGAACACAAAAGAAGATATTTTGAAGAATATGGATAACCAAACTGTGTTGGTCCCCATTGACTTCCATATATTTTTCTCCATA
>NW_015505463.1:725568-730030 GCF_001515645.1 Sinocyclocheilus grahami | reverse complement strand
AGCCGGCCTGCACGCAGTGACTCATAAAGCCATTATTGGTTTCATTAAGGTGGTTCAAGAAGCACTTTTAACCCCTGAAGCTGATTATGTCATGTTTGCTGTCCTCGTAGGGCTGTCATCCTCTCTAAGCAACCCTTCCATCCAGGCGTCCCTCACCAACTCTCAGCTACACTCATCTCTCAGCAATCCATCAATCCACACATCTCTGCGTCTCTCCTCGCTGTCCAACCCTCCTCCGACGGGCCTGGCGAGTTCACCCAGGAGAAGGCCGGCCCCCATTAGTCCCCTGACACTCTCTCCAGGGGGCGATCAGAGGCGAAGCCTGGGCAAGCAGCTCTCCCCGACAATGTCGCCCTCTCTCTCTCCGATCACACAGGTGAGAAAGTGCTCATTAAAACTCCTCATCCAGCATCTCATGTTCTTCGGTGGTATCTTTACTCAATCCTCATCCAGACCATCACCGGCTTCTTGTATTAAACTGCTTACAGGGCTCCAGAGTGTGTCTAATGTGGTTAGACTTTTCAGGACTACAAATAAAAAAAGGAAAAATGTAGTTATGCATTACAATTGTCTGCTGTTAATGCTGCAAGTCAAACAAACAAATGTATGGTGATACATCACTACCGATTGAACCACACAACACAGTCCAGTTATATACATGGCATGAGTGAATAGCAAAGGGTTGTTTATTTATTCAGATGTTCCAATTCGATTCGATTTCAATTTTCAAGCTCTCAATTCGATTCGATTTTCGATTCGATATTCGATTTCGATTCGATTTTTGATTTCAATTCTCGATTCGATTTGACTATATGAATGAATATAGATTTAATACAAATCCTATATTTATAAAAAATGAACAGTGAACATAAGATTACAAATGGTTAATTAATAGGAAATTAAGAGCCACAAACCTGTATATTAAACACTTTTTATTTTAGGTACACTTGGGTACAATAAAACAAAACTCTATATTCAAATGCGTACAATGAATAGACAGAATTTTGATGCAAGATGAAAAACTGATGCTGAAAATTGGACAAGTCAGAACAGTCGCATGCCTTGATCAAACAGGATCAGGTTATTTTATGTGTAAGACAAAACAAACATAAAATCTCACAGCATTAGCTGTAACATGGAGGCTGCGAGCCTATGAATGGTGTAGGAAAACTAATACTGGCTTTTGGGTGATAGTTCACCCAAAAATAAAAATTCTGTCATCATTTATGCATGTATGAATTTCTTTTCTTCTGTTGAACACAAAAGAAGACATTTTGAAGAATATGGATAACCAAACTGTTTTGGTCCCCATTGACTTCCATATATTTTTCTCCATACTATGGAAGTCAAGTCAATATGGCCCATCAACTGTTTGGCATATAGCTTTGTTCTTGTCCACAGTATCTTTGTCATCGTGCTTGCGAAATCTAAAATGCTTCCATACCTCTGACTTTTTAAGGTGGTGTTGATGTCGGGAACGCACCTGAATCCGCCATTTTAAAGCAATGAAGGAATGACGGACTCTCCATTGTAACATCGCGCAAGGCAAATAAGGGGGTGACATCTAGTGGATTAGACTAGTAATAAGATTAACGTAAATCTTATGTTCAATGTTTGTGGAAATAAATATTGAAAAAAATCGATTCGTGGCCTTCGAGAATCGATATTGAATCGACCACATTTTTAAAAACTATATATCGAAAAATCAATTTTTTTTGGCCCAGCCCTATTTTTGAGATTTGGATGACACCCCACTGATCAGTTTTGATCCTGCAAGGTTTTCTAACAGATTTCTGTGTTGAATTTTATTGGTTGCACTGAGCAACACTGTTCATATTGGTCTGGATTTTGTGGCACAACAATTTGAATTCAACACAGAATTCTTTGCTACAAATGGTTAAAATTTCATTTTATACTCACTCATGTCATTCCATTCAAAAATACAGTACAACTAAAATATTGTGAAATATTATTACAATTAAAAATAACAGTTTTCTTTTTTTATGTATTTAAAATGCGTTTTTTCCTGTAAGTTTGTATTCCTGTATTCTAGTCTTCAGTGTCACATGATCCTTCAGAAATCATTCTAATATGCAGATTTTGTGCACAAGAAACATTTCTTATTATCAATGTTGAAAACAGTTGTTCTGCTTACAGACCCCAAACTTTTGAACAGTGGTGCATGTCATAATATATATTATAAAGAGCAATTGAAGTTTAGACCCTGTGGTTAATTAAAAAAAAGTTTTTGTAACGTACCGAATCAGATGCTTCCCTGTATAATTTACAGCAACCACAGAGAAAGCAAGACGGAAATCAAATTGAATCAAGATTTTGGGAATCAAAATGTAGTCTAATCGAAATAGGAATTCCGAATCAACACCCAGCCCCAGTTATTGATTTTGAAGGAGCTCTTTTCCAAACAATGGCTCTTCATAATTACCATGTCTGTCATGCTGCTAAAATGAAAATAAAAAGGGCAAAGAAGTGGTCCATATGACCTGTGTAGTGTCTTCTAAAATCATACATCATTTTTTTGTGTGTGTGGAACAGAATACCAAATCAGGTACTAGTGCCATCTGTAAAACTTGCCATCATTCTCATGTTTTCCAAAAATGTATTTATTTTGTGGAGCCCTGTGCTTACAAGTGTGGCAGCTGGTTTGTTGTTCATGTCTGCCAAGAACAGGGTGTTCTGTAGCGTACCGTAGCTAAGCTCAGTCAAATGATCTGATAAGTTTCCCATTCTCTTTAGGGTGTTGCCTTGGACACCAGCAACTTGCCGATGGAGCCGCCCCCTCCCTACCCCCTTTACCAGCAAACCCAGCAGCCCCTGCAGCAGCATCAGCAGCAGCAACCTCCTCCCCAGTCCCATCCGTCTATTCAGCAGAGCTCTCAGCATCCAGCGGTGCAGCAACGACCAACAGGTGGCCAACAGCAGCACCAGCAGCACCAGCCTGTGTCCCCACTGCAGAGCGTCCCGCTCGACTTTAATTCCAGTGCTGTGAGTTCCTATTGAAACATTAGTTGAAACAGGGAGCTGAGGAGAATAACTAATATTCAGCAGTTACAGACGCTGGTTATTCTTGGCTTAACAGGAAAACACTGAATCTTGTTTTTGCTTGCAGCACAACAGCATGGGGGCATTTTTTAATGATCCCTTTATGGAGCTGCAGTTTTCTGGACGTCAGTCCAAGTGTTCGTCCTATCAGGTAAAGATATGAGGAAGATCTCTCTGATTCCTATCTTGGTCATGTTTTGTCTTATAAACAGTGTAACAAATATTTTGTGTGTGTGTTTTAAACAGCAGGATCAGTATAATATGTTGGAGAATGTCATGAGCTCTGTGGCAGGAGGGTTTGACCCTTCCTCCAACCTCTACTACTCCCAGGCTGCCCTCATGGGCTTGGGTGGTAGCCATGGCAACCTGCAAGACCACCTTCAGATGAGGCCCAATATGCTCTACTCTAATTGTGGAGGAGGAGTGCCGAACATCATCCTTACAGGTTGGGAGGATCAAACAGCAGGTCGTTGTGAGTCATTAGGAGAATTTACCCTCTTCGTTTTTCATCCCTGTGCCCTGCTTTCAAAGCACAAACTCTGATTCTTAAAGGGGTCATATGATGTTGCTAAAAAGAACATTATTTTGTGTATTTGGTGTAATGAAATGTGTTTATGCGGTTTAAGGTTAAAAAAACACATTATTTTCCACATACTGTACATTATTGTTTCTCCTCTATGCCCCGCCTTTCTGAAACGCATAGATTTTTACAAAGCTCATCGGTCTGAAAAAGTGATGTGTGCTGTGATTGGCCAGCTATTTAGTGCGTTGTGATTGGCCGAATACCTCAAGCGTGTGACGGAAATGTTACGCCCCTTACCATATTGTGATGATGTCCTGTCAGGCCGGAGCGATGATTCAAAAACATGAAAACCCATTATAAACGAGGCATTCGTTGCATCCAGTGAGGACATAATTATGGATTATAATGACTTATACTGTCTTTTTATACTTATACTGCCGCGTAAAGATGAAACCATGTCTGCATTTGTGATCGGAGAAATGACAAACAACAAGCCCTACTCTACACTGCCCAAAAAACTCGCTTTAAATATATAAAATATAAAAACTCTTTAAATATAAAAAACGTACTTACAGTCTTTGAGTCAGAACAGCCGGCATTGTAGTCTACTCTCCCAGGATCAGGAAACAGTCCTCCATAAAATGTGCTGCACACATCTGAATATTTGGGTTGAAGTGTTCTGGAACAGTGTTGTAAATACAACTTAACCACTGATTTCTAGTCGTGTCAATTTTTGGAAGGCCAAACAAAGTAGTTTCACTTTCACAACGAAAAACACAGCGTCACACACGGCAGCCTACAGTGAGCAGAGGCCGGGGGCTAGCGTGAGGAACGGCCAGAGGGTTAGAGTGAGCAGAGGCGGGTAAGCTTGAGAACGGC
>NW_015505463.1:691384-725521 GCF_001515645.1 Sinocyclocheilus grahami | reverse complement strand
GGCTGACTCTTAACTTTTATAAAGAATATCTCTTTGGATTTGAGACTTTAGTCTTTGCAACTTTACAGATCTTCTTTATGCACCAAGAGCTTGTAACACTCCAAAGAGAAAGGAAAAATTGAAATCATATCATATGACCCCTTTAAAATGAGTTTCATTCATGGACTCTTGTTTTATGTAACTGCCAATAAAATGTAAATGCCAAAAAATAGGAAATGTCACATTCAATAGATATGCTAGTGGACTTTCATCTAATCGTCCAACAGCTGACTACAGTGTCTTCCATATTATTATGCAAGTGACATATAAGTAGAATTTCAGTAAAATAAACATTCAGATTTTTTGTTTCAATAGAAAGTGTTTGTTTTATTTCTCATATTCTTTTAAATAACTGGTATCAGTCTCATGCAGGTTTGGTAAATAAAATAGTTTGCCTGGTCTTAGGTAAATGGTGAACCTACTTAAAGAGGTTGTTCCAAATTATTAAGCATGTCACGTTTCTCATGCAATCTGGTGAGGAAGAAAGATCTTTCTGAAGATGGAAATCTTGAAACAACTAATATTTTGTGAAAACTGAATAGAGATTATCGAACTGTTAAAATATTTCTGAGTGAATCAGAACAGAATAACTCGATCAGATAAAGGCTTTTAGGGAAGGTTTCTGTCAAACTAATTAATTGTATTAAAAGGGCAGCTGTAAAAAGATTCTTGAGCAGCAAGCAGGTATTTGAAGCTTCTGGTGTCTCTGGAGTCTCAAGAACCTCTGCATGCAGGCTGGCAGTTGTGCATAAAGCTGCATTTCAGTATTCCCCTAACAAAAGCAAACAAAGCTCATGCTTTTGCATGAGAACTGTGACTTGCTTAATAATGCAGAACATCCTCTTTAAGGAGGTTCTCCATTTACCTAAGAAGACCTGGCAAACTCTTTACCAAATCTGTCTGAGATTGATACCAGCTATCTATAAAAAAAAAGACACTTTCTATGATAAAATAAAATCTAAATGTTTATTATACTGAAATCCCACTGATATGTCAATTGCATAATTTTGCACAGTGTTGTTTATATAATTAGTTTTTCTTTTTTGAGGTTTGGGGTCTGAAAGATTTTTTATTATGTTTTTGAAAGAAGTCTCTTATGCTGACCATTTATTTGATTTAAGAATACAGTAAAACCTGAATTTTTAAAAAAATATATTATTACAATGGAAATATACAATTTTAATATATTTAAAAATGTTATTAATTCCTGTGATGGCAAAGCTGAATTTTCAGTAGCAGAATTTACTCCAGTGTCACATGATCCTTCAGAAATCATTCCAATATGTTGATTTGATGCACAAGAAATATTATTATTTTCAGTTTTGAAAACTGCTGTGCTGTTTTTTGTGGAAACTGATGTCTATTTCAAAAGTCTTTAATGAATAGAAAGTTCAAAACAAATTTTATTTATCCTTGTTGAATAAAAGTATTACTTCTAGCTGACCCCAAACTTTGGAACAGTAGTGCATATATGAACAAGAACATTTTGGCATCTCACTTAATATGTTTTGAGCTTCCCAACACAAGTCTTGCAGTCTTAAGATAGTATGTGAATTTAAAGATAGCAAAAATGGTATCTTGAGATGGCTATATTTTGTTCCATTCCATTGTTTTCATCTTGCTGAACATAATGCATTTTATGTAAATGCCCCAGAAGAAACTCATCCAATCGGGGTCACGTCAACCAAAAACCCGGTAGATTATATAGGTGTATTCCTTAAGGCCGAATAGTTGACTAGGCATTCAGGCAACCCACTGAAAACCAAAAATATGAAATATGAAACGCATTTCTTTCACATCTCCTGTACTCACTCACGGTTCTGCTGTTTTTCGTCCTCTCTCAGACGACTCTAATCCCAGCCTCTCTAAGGACATCAGCAGTGTGTTGTCTGCAGTGCCAGAGTGTTTTGACTCAGAGGGAATTTTTCCACTGGAGGATGAACTACGTATTGAGCCGCTCAGTTTGGATGGACTGAGCATGCTCAGTGACCCCGATATGGTCCTCCCTGACCCCTCAGTAGAGGACAGCTTTCGCAGCGACAGACTTTGAAGAGCCACATCATGCATGTATACATTCATACAAACAAGTCCACGAACGTGACGACTAAAGCACAGAACCTATAGCACTCAGATTTCTATAAACATAAAAAGATCTTTACATTTTCTTAAACACAAAGCGCATGCATAAACACTACATGTTGATATAAAGTGAATCATCATGCTCGCATGAGTCACCCAGACGCCGTCTCTCAGTGGCCGCCATTGCTCAGCATGCTCCATCTGCCTCCCAAGACACCAATCATCACTCAACAGATGTGTGAAACCTATCTGGATGCTTCGCACGTGCTTTGACCTGTAAAGACAATGAAACAAACAAATATGCATGAACACATGAACCTGCCGTGTATCTACTCCTTGTGCCGAGTGACAATCACGACACCGAAGCCATAGCAATGCCAATCCGATGGCTGAATCGTGCTATTGTATTGCTGGTCTAATTCAAAGCCATGCAACCAAAACAAAATGAATGTGCTTGTTTTACACATTGCTTTTGGATGTTATCAGTAGGTCACACCAGCTTTCAATAACATTTCGGTAGCAGCAAAAGGATGGGACCATCCTGAATGTGGAGACGGTGTGAAGATGACAATATGACGTGTTATGGAACAGAAGTAGTCCACAGCCGGCCTAATACCAGCCCATATTGATGCACCAAATGCTGTGATATGAGACACCAGCAGGATGGGTAGAGCCTTCCCACCTCGCCACACCACCCGAACTCTGTTTCAGTACCAAGACCAGAACATGTTCGGTGTAATGAACCGTCTGGCTCGGGCTACTGAGTAGCAGACACATTTAAACTAACCAACAGTCTCTGGTGTCACTGCCTGAAGTTTAGAACTAAGCTAACCGCATGATAATGCTGTGCGACAGGTTTTTTCAATCAGCGAATCAGCAATCACTTTGCTGGCCCGTAGATGAGCCAAAGCCACTCATACACGCTCCAGGCTGTGAAAACTCAGTCCGTCCTTCAGAATGTGGCCAGTGCCCCTTATTCAAATGACAGGAGATGAGAATTCAATGAATTATACCTCTCTTCCTGCACAGTGACGTACTATAAAGAGAGGGGGAGTGTAGATGATGTGTATAGAGCATTATTTTGCATATTTTTTGTATAAAAAGAAAAAAACGATAAAAGAGAGCTTTGCCACATATATATATATGCCTCACAATTTTCTGACTAGAATGTATTTTTGAAACAGAAAAAGGGCAAACTGTTTACAAAGATACTACGAATTGTGAGTAGGCGCTGAAATTTTTATGATTTTGGTATAAATCTAAAAGAAAAAAAAACATTTGTATTTCGCTGATATTGATCCAGTCCATAGTTAGCGAATAGAAGCTTTGGCTATGCAGAACTTTAGCACAGGACTGTCTCAGACGGCAGGAACAATCTAGACCATAAAAAGGAACTGTTTTACTTGTATATTTACTATATCTTTGTGCTTATTTCAGATTTTATACAGACTTGTAATGCGGCTTCTAATATGTCAGTTGTATTTGTACTTGTTAATCTGTTCATGTTCTATCCATTTGAACTTTTGTTGTGGACGTCTTCTTTCGTGAACGTTTGTTGTGAAGGTATTTCTCACTGTTGTTCAGCATGGGCCCTCTCTCTGCAGCTCTGATCCTTGTGAGGGGTTTTTACGAGAAAAAAAAATAACACTTTGGGATTTTTAAATGTTTTTAAAAGGTGTGATTTGTGGACTTGGGACATATGTATCATTGTTATTGCTCATGTTGAAGTTTGCACTGATCTGAACAAAATTGATCTTTTGATTTTAAGCAGTAGTTTTTATTTTGGCGAAAATGTTATTTGCGATGACGCAAAGACGTCTGCTTTTTTGAGGGCTCTTGCCTGCTCGGCATGTTATGCATGTGAAGACTTTGAAATGAATGCAGTATATTTTGTGAATGATTAGATTCAAATGACCAAATATTCTGAGATGAAGAAAGATGTCTAAATATAGTTCAGGAATGTAATTTTTTTTCACCATATCGTGAGTCATTTTATGCCCATCTCTTGCCTCTTGACTGCCAGATCTGGGCAAAATGTTCCCAGAGAAACGGTTATAACCAAAATCCAGAAATCCAAAACACACATTTCTATCTGTGTTGTCATCTGTGTAGCTTTCTATTCCACTTCCACAGGTTGGTAATAGAAAGCAAAAACAACATTATCTGTGTGCCATGTCCACAATTTTTTTGTTTTTGCTATGTATTTTTGCATTCATCCAGGTCATTACAGAGTTTTGAGTTCAAAACCATCTTGTTGGTCAAATTAATCAAGACGCTTTTACTAAAATTTTTCCTCTTTTTGTTGTGCATTGTTCATTGTGGTCCAAGTAGGCGAGAAGAGAGAATGATTGACACAAGCAGAGACTTAAGGTGTGGTGACATTAGCGACATTTCGTGGGTAAAAAAGGTTCATTGTCTATTGTAAATGGTGGAGCGAAGCACAGAAGTCACTTTCAAACCAGTTTTCTGTTGGTCAGTGTGGCGAATCTGTATGACTTAACTTGAACCTACTGCGAAATCAATATTTGAAAACTTTTGCTGGAAATTCCCAATTGCATAGATTTCTGTTGAAATGACTGGATTTAGCCCACGAAAATTAGCCGAACAACATTAATGTGAACCACACTATAAACCCCTGGATCTAATCTTTGATAAATCTGGTCCCTCATGTACAAAAAGCAGAACCAGATTTGACTTTCACCCCCTGCAGCTGCAGTTTTTTTTTTTTGTAACATTGTTCTTTAGGTGTGTTAGGACCTATTTTAAGAGAACATAATGTTTAAGAGGGTTGCAGACAGAAGCACTGGGCTGTTGAGCATGTTTTGCTGCATCCTGTTTCTGCAAAAAAAGTCTCTCTCTTTATATAAATAACGTCTTTTTTTCGTCTCATTGTGTCGTCATCTCAGTTAACTTTTGAAATGTTTCATGAATATTAACAGTGGCATCATATTTTATAGTCTTCGGTGGTTTCATTGGGTCTGATGGTTTGTTTCTGCCTCGGATGACGTGAGAGTCTGTTCCCATCATTCATTCTCTCTCTCTGGAAGGAGTTTTTATCTTCTCCTGCCTTATTCTTGCTCTTGACCACTTGCTGTCCCTTTGAGTGTACAGTGATACTCTCTTTAATTTCCTCCCCCTGTATTTCCAGGCCCTGTGCTCTAATGGCAAAACAGGTGTTTATTGGCTTTTTTAAATGTAGTCTTCATAACAAGATATTAGTTGTGTTTCTTCTGTTTATAGAAGGAATTCTTTTTTTCTTTGTTTTTGTTGTTGTTTTTTTGTCACCTTTAAAAAAAAATGTACAGTTATATTATTTAAAAAATATTGTCATGTCCACTAGTGTTACTTCCTTTTTTTTTTTTTTGTAATATGCCATATTCAAATATTTCTTTTTGTAATATTACAGATGTACTAAACCAGTGGTTTTCAATCCCAAGCCTAGGGACCCACAGCACTGCAAATTTTATATGTCTTCCTTATTTAACACACGTGATTGAGATCATCAGCAGAGATCCATGAGAGATGTACAAAATACACAGTGCTGCGAGTCCCCAGAACACCAGACTGAAAACCTCTGTATTACACCACAAGGTGTTTGGTTTGTGAAGTATATTATAGTGCTTTCCTTTGATTTAATATAAACAAATAAAACTCTTTACTGGCTCAGACAACTGCTGTGGACTTTCATTCCTGTGACATCAACTTTTTGCTGTCAGCCATTTTCTCTCCACTTGATGTCTTTTTTATGCTAAACCACTAGATGGAGGCAGTAAGACACTTGTGCCATTTGTAGATAAAGTACTACAGGCAATGGATGCAGAAAAATGACTTGAAAGATGGTTCATTTTGCACAAAATGATCGGATAAAATAAATAAATAACAATAAATAAACGCTATGCTAATGTAAGTAGTAAGAACCCCTGAGCCTTAACAATTAAAAATGATAGTTCACCCAGAAATTGAAATTGTGTCATTATTTACTCGCCCGCATGCCTTTCCAAACCTGTATGTATTGTACTCAAAAGAAGATATTTTGAAAAGTATTAGTACAGAAGAAAGAGTCATTCAGGTTTGGAAGGACATGCGGAGAAATAAATGAAGACCGATTTTATGGTACAGTATATGCAGCACTC
Organism: Sinocyclocheilus grahami; assembly: GCF_001515645.1. Lineage (NCBI taxonomy): Eukaryota > Metazoa > Chordata > Actinopteri > Cypriniformes > Cyprinidae > Sinocyclocheilus > Sinocyclocheilus grahami. The sequence goes on along the minus strand of NW_015505463.1, from coordinate 719,270 downwards.
TTTTGTTAACTGCATTGTTAGTATGTTGTGAAAAATGTAAGAAACGCACAATGAAGGTTTGAATTCCTGTGCATCCAGATGAAATCTTATCTGCTTTGACGTCGTTGATCATCTAGCCCAAGGGTGCCCGAACTCGGTCCTGGAGGGCCGGTGTCCTGAAGAGTTTAGCTCCAACCCCAATTAAACACACCTGAACCAGCTAATCAAGCTCTTACTAGGCATACTAGAAACTTGAAGGCAGGTGTGTTGAGGCAAGTTGGAGCTAAACTCTGCAGGACACCGGCCCTCCAGGACCGAGTTTGGGCACCCCTGATCTAGCCTCTGGTATCTGGTAATACATAGCATGACACCATTAGATATTATACAGTGCTGGTACAAACCAAAGTGGGCTGTTGCTGTATAGATGTTTTTATAACGTGTGAACAGTCTTGTCTGGTTCTAATGCGGCAAAGCGTGAAACATGTCTCAAATATGTGGAGATGCCCTGGCAAGCCTTTCATTACTGTGATCCCTTACTCACGATAATGGATTTTAAAATGCAGGTAGCCTAGTAATAACATGTTGGACAGCAGTGAGAGGAAGAACATGATAAGAGCATGCTAATCTCTTTCACCGCTGGAATTCACATAAGCTATCGCTCCCTCCACCCCTGTTTACTGAAGCCAAGCTGAATTTTCTTTAATTTTTTTGTGTCTTAATTAAAAGGAACAAACTGAGTCAGGATACTGTGGTCAGAGCAGTGATAACCCATGGCCTTTTAATATGACTGTTTGCTGTGTGCTAGATATTATATATATATATAGAGATTTTTTTTTTTAGTCAGTATGTTTTTTTTTCATCGAGCCTGTTCGTTCAGATTGGGTGCTAACTAGGTTTTTGGTAGCAATTATATTATATACCAAACGGGGCCAGCTGCAAACTTCCAGGGTGGCAATAAGTCTTAAAACGTAAATAAATTAGTTATATTAAAAATCTTAATTAAAATGTAAAAAAAAACAACAAAAAAACACTACAAATAAAGATGTACAACATTAAACTGATTATATTTATTTGATGATTATATTTTTGAGTTTGTTTTATTTCATCAGAACTACCAGAGATACTAGATTATATAGGAGGGCTTTGAATATTGTTTTGGAATCACTGATATATAATGTGTCAATAATCAGAGAGAGTGAGATTTAATTGACAAATTTCAGGTGCTGAACTACACTTTCCTCTTTTGATTCCCACCCAGCAGGCCACGTTTTTATTTGTTTGAACACAGGATTTGACGTCCGATGACCAATATTCAGTGTCAGGACAATGTCTGTTGCTAACATTAATTTGACATAGAATACTGACAGAAGCTGATGTTGATATTTGGCTGGTTTTACACATTTTTACATATGTCCAACATTGGAGTCCAACGTCTTTCTTACCTTATTATGACATCCAGTGTTTGTTGGGCTCTTTCCATACATTTTTGCTTTTGACTGTATAAGGAATCTCCAGAGATGTTTTATACAGCTCACTCCTTTAAGTTCTTTCTGTTATCTACATCCAGGGTGCTTTTAATCATGTTTACATTCTAGAGCTTAATTCTCTTCATTCCAGCTAGATAAAATACCATTCTAATCTCAAGCAGGGAGTGAGAGAATTAAAATATTGAGAAAATTTTTATTTTCATTGCTAAGTGATGTGATTAATCTACAGTCAATCTAAAGGCTCCGTTTTAAATGTTTCAGTTTTGTTGTTGTTGTTGTTTTTTCATTTTTTCCAGAATGGTGGATACCATCCCCTTGCATGTCCCTTCTTAGTTTAATGAATGGTTCAATTAAGTTATTTTGTTATTATTTAGGGAGGATGTCAGCAACTCCTTGTCCTGGAGAGGAGACTTGTGACCTCTGACTGCAGCTGAATGTGATGATGACCACAAACACATCAGTTCAGTGTGTTCTGATTGATGAAATCTAAACAGCTTAAAATCACACATTCAAAGTATCCAGACCATTTTCTTTCTTACTAATTCTTATATTTTGTTTTTGTAGATAACCGCTCACACCTCAACCCTCACTGGGCTTGTTAAATCCGTTCAAACCCTTGGGATGTGTGCTGTAGGGACTTAGCCGAGTTCTTTTGGCAGCTTTTCTTACTTTATACTCACTATTGCTTTGCCTCATTTTGCCCTTAGCTTTCAGCTCTCTGCTGATTTGTTTAAATTCTCACTGCATTTCAGACTTTAAGGTTGACTGTGTTCTCCACTTAAGTACTAGCTTTTTTCTTCAGATAGCTTCTCCATCTTCTCAGGTTTCTTTTGTACAGTCATCTCTGATAATTCTTGATATATTTTGCTGTCACAACTTCCTCATTATATTTCTAATTTGTTAAACTGTTAAATCCAGTTAAATGTGATGTGGATTTAAAAGGTGTAAACTGTGTATGATTTACCGTATATACGACTGTGGAATCTTTACTGTTTTTAATACCAATGCTGTTTGTCAGTTCACTTATCTGGGAAACTGAAACCGGCGCTACATTCATGTGTCTCACATAAAAGTAACTCACTCTCTCTTGTTTCATACAAGACCAACTGACACCAGCTTGCAACTCAAGTTATTGACATACTGTAAATGACCTTAGGCAACTTCAGAATTAATACTACTGTAATATTGACTTTTTTTATCTTTTTTCTATGCTGACAGTTTTGAACATTGTAATGGACAATTTTTTCTCAGTAGAAACTTTAAGATAATATACAGGTAAATTTATAATAAATTATCATTTCAACTCAAAATCAATATTGCATTTCCCCATATTTATTTAGTTGGTAAAAAAGCCATGTAATAGGCAGGATAATGTGCACTCAAGACAGTTATTATTGCAAAATAAACGTGACGAGGTGATCAGAAACCCTACGTGTAGCGGATCTCTTACATATTGTTAATTTGTGACTGACTTGAGTGAATCAATGTGCTCTGTGTTTCATTGTTACCATTATTCAGCTTCAAAGGGACTTCACTGCATCTCTGACTTAAAGGAGGTTTGATCATGGCTAATTATTCAGTCTAGCTGGACTAATTTTGAACTTGTTGCAGGTCCTCTGAAATCTGTGTTTTTCCTGATGAATGTCTCGTTCTTAGAAGTCTGGGAAGTAAGCAAGCAAGAGCTGATTTACGTCCACTTCCCGGACACACTACAGGTTTCGTCATTCATTTGCCACCCAGTATTATAAACAAAGGGGTGAGAACCTTTTCCACAGGTCATTCAGAAACTGTGTGTGGACATGACTGCTTATTTTTCAGACTTCTGTTTCATTCTCAATTGTATCCAAAAAAAAAAAAAGTGCTGTGTTAGCTCAACACACAGTAACAACAGCAAGTCCATTAATAACTTTTATTTCAAACAGCAACACTCACTGGCATAAATTTAGCAGTCATCCAGCTGCTTCTGGGTTCTTGGATTACAATATATTGGCTTAGTGTTAACAGAAATAGCCAACACTGATGTAGGATCAGCTAACAACCACAAAAATAATTCCATGGAAGTGCTTGCAGTTGTGTACTTAATACTAAATTTAACTGATATTTATGGGAAATAAATTAAACTGAACTTTACATTCCTAAGATAATCAATCCAGTTTCTGTTAAAGATTTTTACTTTTGTGGTTTGCTAAATTCTTTCTTTGTAGGAAGTCCACATCATTTCATGCTAGCATTGTTACAGGTCTTGCATGTTATGACAAAACAGGCAGATTTAACCCATTATTGTGATTAAGATACAGCCAACTGAACTGACCGACATGCTAACAGAGGATCATCTCACACAAACGTGTCTACAGACACAAACACTGACACTGTGTAATCATTGACTTGACCTTTTGTTGAGTCAGAGCACAGCTGTGTTTAAACACTGTGTTTTATGAAGATACTCAGAAGCAGTTTATTCACCCCGATCTCCTCGGGTCCCCTTCCTTTCCTGTATGTCAAACTACTGTGTTTCTCAAGGACCTCACATAAGAAAATGTGGTGGAATGGCTGAACTTGTGTTTATTTGTCCTAGAGTGTTATCAGTAAATCTCTGTACAAAGATGCCTGATATAATCATTGATAAAATCAGGGAGGGGAACTCCATAGTTTATCATGGCAACTCTTGGGATATAGTTTGCACAGTCATGCTGCTGTGAGCATGTAGCCATGGCACTGCAGTGCAAATAGCATACAAGAAATTACCCATAGCAGATCTGGACAGGTGGAGCTGGGGGAGGTGGAGGGTTTCAAAGGAACTCTGCACTGCAGGACCAGGGGTGTGTTCCACTTTGCTTTTAGACACACACTCACAAACTTCCCTAATCACTTCTTTTCTGTGCAGTCTCCACCTCCACTAAAGTGTGTTCCACTTGACTGAGGGAACGAGTCACCTAATATAGCATGTATACTTCAGGCAGCTCCATATAACACAATGCAACATGATTGTGACGATACAGTAGATCACAATTAATTTACCCCCACCACACACAATTATAAGAATGATTTTGAGATATAACTGCATATTTTGTGATATAACTGCTTAATACTTGTTGCTACTTTAAGCTGACTGTTTGTTATACAGTCATACGTTATTGCAGGGGTTCTCAATTCTGGCCCTCAAGGTCCAATTTCCTGCAAAATTCAGCTCCAGCCTTGATCACACTCACCTGCCTGTAACTTTCTAGTTATCCTGCAGGTCTTGATTACCTCGTTAAGGTGTGTTTGATTAGGGATGGAGCTGAACGCTACAGTAAAGTGGACCTGGAGGGCCAGAGCTGAGAACCCCTGGTTTATTGTATAAAAATGTTTTTGTAAATGTAATTTAATTTAAATTATTTTCTCCAATAGCCCAAGCATACTTGATCAAGGGCTTAGGACGTTCCAATTCAACCCAGTGCAAGGATTCTGCCAGTAGAACATTGTTTGGGGTAAGTGCTCTCTGAGCTAAAAGATGTCATGTAACGATCTGTCAACACACAATTAGTGGATTTCTGTTCCTCACTACTAGGAATGAAGCATGCCTTCTTGTTGTCCCTTGTTTGTAAAGCTTAAATATTATGCATTTTGAGAGGGAATAATAGAAAGAACACCTGCCTATAATATTAGTAGCTGTTACCTGTCAAACATCCACCATCTGGCATAAACCATTTAGAGCAGCTGTCATAAGTGAAGTGTACAGGAGGGAGTCAATCCTCCAGAGACATGTTATCATCAACTCATGCATTTGAGCTATCTGGCTCACAAGGCCTATCGCAAAACAGCCCTCACCATGCAGTCATTCCACTCTCGCATACCTAACTGCACACAGGGTATGGATTCATTTGCACTGTGGGATACATCACTACTGTCACTAATAAACAGCGTGCAAGTTGAAGGCTAGTCAGGTTGCCAGGGCAACTATTAAACTTTGCACTTGCTGAATGCAGAAGAGTTGTGTACAGATATATCTTCATCAAGAGATTATGTGTAAACTGGCTGCTGTTTGTATATCATACACAGCAGTAATGTATATGCTTGAATGTGATGCTTGTATATGGAGTGATTTATGTGTTAAGATGTCTCTTCATTAGATTTTTACACTCAGTAACCCCCCGTTCTGAAAATAAGCTCCATTGTGAGTGGTTGTAAGGCTGTATAGGAAAAACAATATGAGTTTTTTCCTGCTCAGAGCAAATATCAAGCTGTATCACACAACCAGATAATCACAGTCCTGCTGATATTCAGACTGACAGCATGTCAATGAATGCGATTGTTTTAAGACAACAGTTCAAAGAAAGTTATAGACAAAATATTGCCAGCTAATAAGTCTATTTGTGCTCCACCGATAAAAATAGTTTCACACAAAGCTTAAATTACTTATTGCACATCTCTGAGCAATACACAATAATGGGGTTTCCTTTCTAAATGAATCCGTGTTTTAATGAGTTGGTTGAATGAATGTCCGAAATCACATACTATCTGAGTAGGTACATTTGATGATCAACAAACTCCACAACTGTCAAAATTACAGTATGTTCTAAATAGTGTGAATGTATGTAGTTTGAATGAAATTTGGACATATTACAACCCCCTTATTGTCTTTTGACTTAAGAGTGCCAGTTGTTTCGCACTTCTGTGCCATGGCCTCATGGGATAGATAGTAAAGTGACCTGTTCAGAAGCAGTATATGTAATCGGGTACTTTTTGCCTATTGTTTATCAATACTGAATTCGGCATACTCCTCCTTTCACATGCCGTTTTTTTTACCAACTATGTAGGGAAGTATGCAGCCATAGTCACTTGTTTTGTTCCTGAATTAATCAGTATTTTAAACTAATGGGTTGAATAAATTATTCAATGACTCACTTTTTGCCACCTACTGGTGTTATGACTTAACATGCAGAAAGACAATATGAACCCACTCTTAAACTTTTATTTGCTTCAAAATGTGAGAAAGAGATGTTGGTGCACTGTATTAAGGATTCTGTTGGCAAAATCACAAGTTGAGTACAGCTGTCAGTGTCAGGTTTACAGGGATTACTCTCTGCCTGTTAGGCACATATACATGGAACTCTGGAACACTGTCATTCCCAGGTTTTTTATTCCCTTGTATTATGGTTACTAAAGATGATTTTATTCTGATTGACCAGTCAAGTGGTTATTGATGGAGTTATACATCTATGACCTGGAGAAATAAACAATGAATAAAAATATGAAAGTATATACACACACAAGTGAAGGTGAACAAACCAGAAGATGCACTGTGGTCTGTTCACTGCAGCATCTGCTATCATTAAAGACACCGCTGGGACTGCTTGTCAAAAATGTTGTTGAGCAATCGCACAAATCTCCATCAAATCAATGAATGACTGTCTTCTACAATTGAAATACGTATGCTTGAATGCAATACAATTTTAAAATGCTGACTGTGATCTTCATATCTATATAGAGATTAAAGTGAAAAAATGAAAAACCCAAAATCATCGTCATTCCCTCACCCTGAAGCTGTTCCAAACCTGTATGAGTTTATTTTTTCTGTTGAACACAGAAGATATTTTGAAGAATGATGGTAACCAGACAGTTGCTGAATCTTCTTTTGTGTTCAACAGAAATGTATACAGGTTTGGAACAACTTCAGGCTGAGGAAATGACAAAAGTTTCATTTTTGGGTGAACTATCCCTTTGAGTGGCTGTGAATCAGAGGTTGACTATGTTCATTGAGGAGCATAAAGATGTGGTACACTTGCTAAAGACATTTCTCTGCAAGCTGAAACTTGCCATTCGAGGCTCTGGGGCACTTTATCATCATGCTCTGGTAAAGTGCTTAGTAGAGTTGGCATTGCTTTCCTTTTTTTTTAAATCAAAGAACCTAGAGACAAGAGACATAACATCGCCTGGGTGTGGTTTGTATGTGATGATCCATTGCAGCTGATATGGAGTTATTTTAGGGACTGTTTCCATGGCCAAGGTTGGAGTCTGCAGGAGAGCTCAATATAAGCACAGCCACTTGTTGAGAAAGTCATTGTTGTGATATTTCTAATCATCTAGAAAACAGTGACAAATTTCCAATAATTTGTATCATATCTGCCTTTTGTCATCCACAACATGAAGAATGTTTCAAACAACACTTCAATAACTACACAGGTTACATAATTACCATTAGGCCTATGTTTAGACGTGATTGCTGCTGAGCGATTTTCCTTCCATCAGTAACGGACAGTATATTGATAAAATCTCAATAGGTATTCCTGTTGTTTCACTAACAGAGTTATATGTCACATGAAGTTCACCTAAACGTATTTTGTTTTGAAAGCCTAACTGTGCCAGCAGTGCCAAAAGACCATTTGACCTCCACAAGACCAGCCTCAACAGATTGAGCCTTGAAAATTACCTATAGAAAATCCATTAAAAAAGTGAATCCCTCTGGAAGTTGTTTTATAATTCATAGTCTGATGGCATGCACATCTTTCAACTTATTGAAACATTCTGTGACTTAAAGGTCCCCTGAAATGCTTAGAAACACCAGCGTTACTCTATGTGTTGACGTCATTTGAACTGAAACAGGAAGACAGGGCGGGACATATCAAGCAGCCCCGCCCCTTTTTAAAATAGCCAATAGCGTTCGTTTATATCACAGCTTGGGCTAGAGCCGTTCAGAGCCGTTGAGCTCCATAAAGCCGCATTTGACAGGGTATGCCAGCCACAATCTCATCTATATTGCTATAAAATATAGCATTCTGTGTAGAATTCAGATATCTCCGATACATTTTGTGGTCTGCGCTGACTCGCGCATGTGATCCGCTCCGTGCTATGGTGTCTCTGGACCGGAGCAGAGTGTGTGCGGTGCGGTGGTTAGCTGACACAGCGCGAAACCAGACTTCTTTTTGTCCTCAATGGAAAGCATATTTACACTGTTTGAATTGTTCCCTGTCCACTACGTGCCATTCACTGTACAGAAAATACTAATTCTGTGGACAAGTGACCGATTTCAGCCGCGGCTTCAGCGTCTATTTTATAGTGTAGGGGGCGGGCGCTTCAGATTCTAGAGAGCATTTGATTGGACAGAACGTTTGATGAGAAGCTGAAGTACGATGTGACGTCAAAAAAATTGTTGAGCCGTTTTGGCAGAAGTGACGAACTGCAAGCTTTGAATGCTTATATCTTCTAAATGCGAATTTTGTCACTGATTTGGAGCACACTGCCTTATAGATAACCTTAAGACTAACATATTGATACTAACACCCAAAAAACTTTAATTTTGATTTCACGGGGACTTTAAGGCTCACAATACAAGGACAATTTATTACATTCATGAACTACAGCTACTGGAGCATTTACAATCTGGATTGGGCAACATTCAGTTTAAGAGGGGCGTGTTTACTAGTTTTTCATCGGAATGTAGGCACACACTGGGCTGCGCTTCAGGTGAACGCGGCGGCACGCAAAGCTGCGGCTCTCATTCACAGCAATGCAAACTCTGGCCTAGTTTATTTACATACGCCGGATCATCACAGACGCTGCTTTTTGACGGGTAACTCACTACTACTTTATTATGCGTGCTTCGTTTAAATATGCTTTGTTTGCCATCTGAAATAAGTTTTACTCTCACTGAGGATGCTCTGTAGCCTAAAACGAAATGTGTACAGTAAAAAAAAAAAAAAAAAAATCATGATGTAGCTTCATCTTTTCCCACTTGCCACAATAATTTCTATCATTTCTAATTAGAGTTTCGACTTGGTTTTCTTTACCAGAAATTAAACTCAAAGTGGCTTATGTTACCTTGATTTACTGGGGAAAAAAGGCAGCAATTAAACGCGATTTAACTTAACGATAATATATTTTGCTAATATATAGAAATGCTGTTGTTGTTATTATTATTATTATCAAGAAAGTATATCCTGTTGAGTTTTTGGATGTAATGACACATAACGTTTGTGCAACGATCAAATTAGGACAAACGCAATATTATATCTGTTCTCAGATGATATTCAGCGCCTGATGTGAATCTGAAACTGAATGTGAAATCTACAGGAGGACCAAGTGTCCTGACTCCTGACCGAAGAGCCGTTCTTTTCTGAGAGGCTCAGGTAGAGTTCACAGAAAGCCAAGCCACATGAAGACAGAAGATCTGAAGTCTTATAACCAGACCTTCCTGTGAGATCGGACGCTGGACACTCTGATGTGAAACTGAAAGCGATTCAGAGGTTTGCTCTATGAAACAGCACCTTGGAAAGTGAGAAGGACCGTAATGTAAATAAGCGCGGACGACGTGAAGTAGCCTATATGTATTTTCAGTTATTCATTTTTTATTCAGGATTATGTAGGATTCAGGTCATCCTCTTTGGCTTCTGCGTGTTTGAAAACTTCAGGAAAAGTACCCAGCAGAGGAAACACTTGTGAAACATGGATGTAATTAGGTTTCCCGATTTTTTTGATGATAAAAACCACTGGGATCACACATCTCGTGGTCTTTACTTTATCAGATGAGTCCAGTTTCAGATCTCAAGAAGTTATTTTGTGACACCTGACGAAGACCTAAAATGCAGAAGGCAAACAACAGGTATGTGGACCATGCTCCTCTACTGTGAGGGGAACACGTTGATAATTTTATTGTATTGCTGAAGGGAAGATGGAAAAGACCAAAGAAAACAACCTGGGACAGACTCGAGTCCTTAAGATCTATGGGTCATTGACATAATGATTAAAAAATGCAGTAAAACTACACCTCTTCTAGACAAACATGTTTTCACCGCTGAATTAAAATGATATTATTATTTGATGCTTACCTTTTAAATTTAGTTAAAAAGCACCAACACAGGAAGCCATTTCTTTCGTCATGTGAGCCCTTGAAAACTATATATTTCAAATATTTTTCATTTTTTCATCATCTCAGACATCCTCATTTGCTCTATTTGTTGCAATTGAATTATACAAAGCCACATTTTATTTCAGTCACAGTTACTTTGCAAGTGTTATAGTGTTATTGTTCAACATTTTTATTATCAGTTTCAATCAGTTAAAATTATTAATGATAAAGTCATATTGTTTTTTTTTTTAAATCACATTTTCATGACAGGCATAGGTTTATGTTCTTACCTTCAGGCTATAGCAGTCAAAACCATCTAAATGAACATCATTATTGTCTTTTAACTATAGACCTTTTGACCCTTGACCTTGCTAATAAACTGAGCTAATATGGTAAACTGTTGAGTGCAGGTTGTACTGTTGAGAATTTTATTTGAGGTAATCATGATTCATTACTTACAGTCTGTCTCTTTTGATCGTGTTTATTCACAATGATTAGAGATGCACATGAAAATGTATTTCATCATATTGCTCTTCTGAATCAGTTCTTAATGGGAGTGTATTGTTTATAATTGACCAGTGTCCACTCTGGGTTGCTATTAAAATAAGCCTCTTAGCCCATGTTCGCAGAAGATTAGGAAGATGAACAATGTTTGTACACAAATGTATGATGGAGAAAGAAATACTGTGGCATGTTTACATGAGTTTACCCCTATAAACTTCTCAAATTTTGAATTCATAGGCATTACAACAATACAAAGAAGACAGTCGGGCTTTAGCAAAGCTGTAAAGAGTTTCTGAGAATCTGCTCCTTTGATGAGTCAATCGTTGTGTGGTCTCTTAGTATGCTGACCTCACTGCTGGGAGTCAGACTCATACTCTAAAAATGCACGTAAACATGTTTTCTCAGTGGCGGTGATTTCTCAATGTATAGGACACACCGTCACTATTTGTTGTCATTAATCAAGAGTCTTTGATGTAGAGCAGTAACACTTATACAGTGAGCCCTGTAGTCCAGGCTCCATTTTAAAGTCAAATAGGGTGGTGTGTAAGACTTTGTGATTGACTTACATGATTTATTTTCTCTGTCTCCAGGAAACTGTCTCTGTGCCAGGCCCTCACTCTCATAACACTACTGATGTCTCCAAGTTGCCTGTCCTCTCTGCCTGTAAGATGTTCCCTATCCCACTATCCTTCAATTTATAGACCGTCTGCAACAGTAACTTTAATGTCATGTCAGGCAGTTAAACTGAATGTTTAGGGACAATCTTGAACAGTCAGTTGGGAATGCTCAGATCGGCAAGGCTCGCTGCCAAGGTTTTGCTCACTTTAACTAGAGTGCTGTCTTTCCTGTTGATTGCCAAGAGCGGAGCTTATTCAGAGCAACCAGGGCAGGATCACCTCGGGGGTTCAGAGACCGGGATGCCACCCTGTATTGTTTTGGATTTGCTGTTTATACACATTGCAGAAATGATCAGTTAAGAAGAACATGCCATTTGGCTCATGCTCTCTCTTTAACATTTAAAAGGGTTGTTCAGCCAAAAAAATAAGTAAAATAAAGTTCTGCCATCGTTTAGTCACACTCATTTAATTCCAAACCTGTATGATTTTCGTTCATCTTCAAGACAGAAATTAAAATGTTTTTAATGAAACCTGAGAGATTTCTGTCCTTCCATTGAAAGTCCATTCATCCAAAACTTATGATAAAACTGTCAAGCAAGCATGTTTGAGCTTGCTTTTACCATATTTGATTATTTTTATGTATATGTGTGTTGATATATGAATGAAAAGCCTATATTAAATCAGTTCATCATATAAAGTGATTGTATCTCTTCAAAAAACATTTTAAACCGTTTGATTCATATGGATTACTTATGATGTCTCCACCAAAGCATCAGTTTTGGTGGAATACATTTTTTCAGTGGAGGGACCGCAATCTCTCAGGTTTCATTCAAAATATGGTAACACTTTATTTCGACAGTCCACTTTAGACATTCTATTAACAGTAAATAACATTACAACTACATGTCAGCTAGCAGTTAGTAGAGTATTAGTAGACTGTCTGCTTAATATCTTCTAACACTTTCTTTGTCAACTTATTCTACTAACCCTAAACCTACCCTAACAGTCTACTCTGAGAGTTAGTAGACATGTAGTTGCAAATTAATGAGAATTAGTTGACATGTAGTTACAAAGTTAACTATAGTTAGTAGAATGTCTAAAGTGGACTATCGAAATAAAGTGTAACCCAAAATATCTTAATTTAGGAGTGACGAATGAACGTCTAATGAGTTTGGAATGACTTGATTTGAGTAAATGATTACAGACTTTTCATTTTTGGGTGATCTAGCCCTTTTAGTTTCACTGGTAGCTATATGGAAAGCCTGCATGTACTACTCTGCCTTTGGTGCCTTTTAGACCTCACCCAGTCATTTTCCCAGTTTCTCTCCCAAGATCCAAGCTAGGTCTTGTCCAACAGCCATTATCATCTTCATTCCTCTGGAATGACTTTCACATCTCCTTTAAAGCAACACAAACAAGACCTATCGACAGGAAGCCAACAAGTTCATTTCAGAACTAGGAATTTCATTTTCAAAAACACTTTCCAAGAATATACTTTTTTTTAAATCTTGCCTTTGAGGGGAAGCTGGTGTTCTGAAGTTGAAAGGTCGATTTCATTCATCTGCCTTGCCTACGGGCCCCATGGCAGACTGTCATCAACACTAATTTGAGTCTTTGCTACGGTAACGAGGGCAGTTCCAGGTCATCCCGGTATTGAAGATGATGGACGTCAGTCATAAAGCACTATTGTGTCTGTGTGAGTTTAGTCATCTGTTGTTTTAACCCTCACAGCTAGACATCCTCACTCATTACCAAACCTCTATTCACCACAGGTCTCTAGGCTAAATAAGGTCAGGAGATTCTGACACACATTCCATTTCTCCCTGCAATGGTAATCTTATTAGATTAGTCAAACCAAACCTAATTTTTCTGTAATATTTTCACTGAAAGGTTCATTTCAGGAACCAGTACAAAGCTCTGGACCAAAAAGCAGTCATATATGTGCCATTAAAACATCCCTTTAGGGGTCAAAGTTTGGAATGCAAGTTCAATGCTCTGTTTGTATGCTGAAATCATTTCATTTTGTTGCGACGTGTTTACACACCTCATGTGACTGTCTGAATTGCTTCAATTAGATTTTCGTGATATCGTGGAGGAATATTATTTTAGAAAGACAAACAGTTGCTCTGTATGAGGTTGTATAATATGATAGAAGCAGAAAAACATGCTCAGTCTCCACACCTACATTGCATTTACAAGAATACACATACACCTTGAGGAGACGTTAGGCCTCAGGCAACCCATGGAAGCTCCTCACTCTTTACAGGCTGTTACTGCCTGTTTGTCTCAGATCAAAGCCAGCAGCGGATCTAAGAATGACAGAGTAATGCTATCCTTGAAGACGATTAGTGGTGGTCTGATAGGAATACCGCTTGTGTAATGGAGGCTGTGTGTAATAGAGCTCAGTCAAGCACCTGGGGAACACTCAAACACTTCCACAAATGTCAAGTGCAGTCTAGCATAGCCGATGAGCAGGAAATGTTTTGGTGGCCTCTCATGTGTCTTGAGAACTAGTGCACAATCATTTACACAGTAAGCGCAGGATTCCTTTAGTTTAGTGTATGACATACATCAAATGACTTTTTTAGTACAAATATATTTTACATGCTATTGTTCTAGTGGATGAGCTTGCAAAAAACCTCTTAGCACAACTTAGTTGATCAAATCTGCCACCTCTGCTGTCTCTCTGTGTTGTTGTTCGGCAACCTTTAATTCACTTCTTTGTTTATACATTTGCAGTCATCCAGACGAGTAGAGCTGGGAGGTGAGGGACCACAGATGCATAGCCAAATACATTTCATGAATGAGTGGGCCTCGTGGGGCGGTTGGTCTGTGTGTTCGTGCTCCTGTGGGGGAGGGGCGTCTGTCCGTACACGCACCTGCATCACCAGGTAAGCTTCTTGACCATAAAAGGACACACACTGCACATTGCTTTATTGCATAGTTGTATCTTAAAAGTACTCTAATATGTACCATTTAGGGGCAGATAAGCTGCAGTAAAGTCCCATTACTGTCCCAGTGACAAGCTGTTGTAGCCCTAAAGGTTCAGTTTTTGCAAATTTTTTCTGACAGTGAAAAATGCAAGAATGCATCCTGTGTAAACAGCCTTATGGTGTTTTACTTGATCAGGCTTGATTATTGTTTCTCCCTTTAGAAATCTGGTAGGAGGGCCGTGCTCGGGGGACACCAGGCAATACAAGATTTGTAACACAAAGGTGCAGTAAATTCTTTACTGTTTGAACAGGATTTCTACATAGAAATACATTTCAACTACACCTTATCCTAAACATGCTAGTGCTAAATATCGAGAGTTTATATGTATTTGGTTATCTAATTCTACATGGTATTTTGTTGTATTTTTTGCTTGGACATAAGGTCATCCGCCCTCAAACTTGTCAGATTTAAATGGATGGTCCTCAATTTCATAACTTCTGGCTGCAATATAACAAAGAGTGAAAAATTTAAGGGGGTCTGAATACTTTCCGTACCCACTGTATATCACTTACTACACAAGTGTGTTGAGGATGCATGTTAACATTATAAAATACCAACAAACAAAAAAAGTTTCATCCCCTGTATTCATTTTACTTTAGATGTGCGTGATTCTCGTGATCTGTGTCACTATATTGATGTCAGGCAAACTAAAGTTCCCTGAAGTCTTGAGCTTGTATATGTATGGACTTCTCCACAAAGAATGGTTTTAATGTTAACCCTTGTTTTAGTACATGGATGATTACCAGGCGAGTAAGCGGCCCTTCACTGTTGTCTGGGACACATCGAGATGGATTAGTACTTGCACTACAAATGCAATATGGACATATGTGTTCCTGACTACCTCTGAATGTGGATTGAGTGATCAGATCATGAAATATTTTAAGTTGCTTACACCTGTGATCCCATCACCCTGGACAGATGTTAAAACCAGCTTTAAATGGGGTCATTGTGTCAGCACACAGATGCATGTGTTGTATTTATCCGGAGTCCTCCAGGGCTGTTCTAAGAGTGTTAATGAATCAGGATATTAGCAGCTTTAGATGTGTGTGTTTTCTCTCCTGAGCTTTGTGTCTGTAACACCAGGAGTGTCCTGCTGACTCTATGGACTTCAGAGAACTGCAGTGTAAAGCTTTCAATGACAGACCCCTGGTCGCTGGCAGCAGTTACCGTTGGACTACCTTTCACACACTTACATAGTGGAGGTGGAAACGTATTTGAATGTGTTTAAAGAATTCAACCCACTATTATTATTTGATCTCCATATTGTGGAGTAGATTGTTTTGGAATTATTCATATAGTTTCAAAATGTTGATATCAGAAATATTGCATATTGTTTGCGTTTTGTTTTTTTCAATGTATGTTGAAAAATGAAGCATTCTGCACCATCTTGCTCTGTTGTTTCTACATGTACTACTGTTAAAAATCCTTCTAATATGTTGATTTGGTACTTAAGATTATTATCAATGATGAAAACAGTTGAGCTGCTTGATATATTTGGGGAAACCGGGAGACATTTTTTTTTCAGGAGTCTTTGATGAATAGGCTAGAAAGTTGAAAAGAACATCATTCAGTTGAAATACAAATGTTTTGTAAGATTATAAAACATTAACATAAACTTCAATTTAACAAATGCTTGCTGAACAAAGGTATTAAATGCTTTCAAAAAAAAAAAAAACTATTATTATTTGATCTCCATATTGTGGAGTAGATTGTTTTGGAATTATTCATATAGTTTCAAAATGTTGATATCAGAAATATTGCATATTGTTTGCGTTTTGTTTTTTTCAATGTATGTTGAAAAATGAAGCATTCTGCACCATCTTGCTCTGTTGTTTCTACATGTACTACTGTTAAAAATCCTTCTAATATGTTGATTTGGTACTTAAGATTATTATCAATGATGAAAACAGTTGAGCTGCTTGATATTTTTGGGGAAACCAGGAGACATTTTTTTTTCAGGAGTCTTTGATGAATAGGCTAGAAAGTTGAAAAGAACATCATTTAGTTGAAATACAAATGTTTTGTAAGATTATAAAACATTAACATAAACTTCAATTTAACAAATGCTTGCTGAACAAAGGTATTAAATGCTTTAAAAAAAAAATAAAGCGTACCAACCCCACACTTATATGCATTCCAAAACGGTGATTAGACATTTAATAATTGTGAATAAACACAACAACAGCATAAGTAAAAGCAGTAAAAAATAGACAGCAATCTGCATTATGTATACTTCAGTGAATTTCAGTTTGCAGTGTTGAATTCGTTACACCTAATCCATCCTGAATATACATATGATTAAAGAAGTTGAAACACTGAAAACTCATTAAATCAATTACAAATGCCAGAAAATATTGTGCCAAGATGAACGGATGAAAACAAATTGTTGTTGCTATTACAACGATACAATAAGTTTTATTGTAGTAGATGATGCATTTATTTTGAGGGTCTTTAATCTTGGATGCTTCACTCTTTAGTAGTGTCTAAATGTATTTCTTGGAAGGTCTCCAAGAATCTGTTGGGCCATAAGCTGTTCCAGTTTTTCGCCAGGAGTGTTGCGGGATCAGCTTGTACTGTTAAAACAGAATGTGACGGTGCTTGATATTTTGGCTTCTAATCACAGGGTTTGTATGTGTGTGTGTGTGCAGAAGCCAGGATGTGACTTGATCTTTGGATCTGAGCAGCAGGAGGATGCCTGCATGGTGTGTGGAGGCCACAACTCAACCTGCCTTCATCACAGAAGTGTTTATCAAAGCAACGGGCAGAACAACGGTCAGCAATGAATCTAACTACACTCACACTGACTCTAAACAGCAGAACAGAAAAATAAGCTCAGAATTCAGCAAATATGTTCAGTCTGGTTTATATAATCTATCAACTTTGAAATCGCTATTTTTATTTAAACATAATGTAAGAGATGTGAATAAATGGTAACTGCATGAATCTTGTTTGAATGAATCCTTGTATGAATCTTGTTTTTCAGAGTAGAGGACAATGACCTCCAAACTGTAAAATCTGGCATTTAGCCATGAAATTCTTAACCTAACCACTGTTCAAAAATGTAAAGTTTCTATAAGATTTTAAAAATGTTTTTGAAAATAGTCTCTTGTATTCATCAAGTCTACACTGATTTGATCAAAAATACAGTACAATCAGTAATATTGTGAAATATTACAATTTAGTACTGTATAACTGTTTTCTGTTTGCATATATTTTCAAATGTAAAGCTGAATTTTCAGCAGAAATGACTCCAGTCTTCACAGTGTGACATGATCCTTCAGAACTCACTTTAATATGCTGATTTGCTCCTCAAGAAACATTTTTAATTATCATCAGTGTTGTGCTGCTTAATATTTTTGTGGAAATTCTGATTTGTTCTGGGTTCTTTGATGAATAGAAATGTCAAAAGAACAGCATTTATTTGAAACAATATTTTTGTAACAAAGCAATGCTCTTCACTGTCAATTTTGGTCAATTTTATGGATTCTTCTTGTTTTTTTTAATCTTTCTGACACCAAATTTTGAACTGTAGTGTAAGTGGTTTCTGACTTTCTCTCTTTCTCTTATTTATATTGCACTTTCTCTCCCCCTCACACATATCTACATGGTTAGAATACTGACACTTCTGGCTTTGAACTTCTCCACATTATAACAGAATCTCTTAAAATCTTCCATCACACTGGCCAACTGAAAATACAGAGCATTTACATTGGGGAAAAACACAGCGATAATACAGCCATTGTTTGGCCACCCAAAAAAAACTCAGTTTTCCACTCTCTTGCATCTGGATTTCTGAGAGTAGGATAACAGATTCAAGGCTGCCAGCACAGAGCTCTGTAAAGAGGGTCAAAAGTCAAAGGAGAAGAGAAAAACCAGCCTGGGTCGTAATTCTGCAGTTCAGTGCCTTGCAGCCACACCAATCCATGCTGCAGCTGCAGCAAGACACATCATGGAAACATACAGTTCCATGCAGGACTTCGCACCTGTTGGAAATAACTGTGGTTTCTTTTATTAAAGAGGCTGAGATGCATTACTCTCTCATCTGTTTCCCTGCAGGACTGTTTGGGTACAGTGAGGTCACTATGATCCCGGCCGGAGCTACACACATCAGAGTGACTGATAACAGCAGAAACTATCTAGGTTAGAGCACAGTCCTGTGTGTGATCTCTCCAGCATGTGGTTTTCAAAGCAAAAGTGGCAAGGTGCACAGTTTGAGACAGCATTGTAGAAGATTACAGAAAAAATGCATTTACTTTGTTTTATTGGCGCAATAAAATTACATATTGGAGAACTTGCAGTTTTTCACTAGGTTCTTGCAGTAACAAAACTTTGTGCAATTTGTCCGATTGCTATATAAGAGCATTACAATAATGCTGTGTTGTGGTAGTGCAATGTTTTATAAAAAAAAATGTTTATCACTTTTTGTAATTTATTTTTTAAAGCTCTCCAGAATGGGCGCTCTCAGTTTGTGATCAATGGGAACTGGAAGATCAATGTTCCCGGGGAATACAATGTGGCAGGAACCAAACTTCTGTATCGGCGCTCTGCTGATACCTGGGAGAGTTTCGAAGTTCCAGGACCAACTCAGGAGGACCTGCACATCATGGTTAGCTTTGAAGGGATACGCCACCCCAAAATGAACATTTTGTCATTAATCACTTACCCCCTTGTCGTTCCAGACCCCTAAAAGCTTCGTTCGCATTCGGAACACAATTTAAGAGATTTTAATGATGAAAACCAGGAGGCTTGTGACTGTCCCATTGAAAATTACACTGTCAAGGTCCAGAAAAGTTAGAAAGACATCGTCAGAATAGCCCATCTGCCATCAGTGGTTCAACCGTAACATTATGAAGAAAACAAAAATAACGACTTTATTCAACAATTCGTCTCCTCTGTGTCTCTCCGCGTCACCGTAGCGCCATTTTGGAGAATATTCGCTGAACGCAAGCAGCGTACACTATTCTGTGTCAGCCGTGCTGCACGGATGCGCTGTTTTCGTTCAAATCAAAGCGTAAATACACGTAGAAAGCATATCCTTGTGTCGCGGTTGACACAGAATAGTGTACGCTGCTTGCGTTCAGCGGATATTCTCCAAAATGGCGCAACTGTGATGCGGAGAGACACAGAGGAGACGAATTGTTGAATAAAGTAGTTATTATTGTTTTCTTTGCGTACAAAATTATTCTCGTCACTTCATAACGTTACGGTTGAACCACTGATGTCAGATGGACTATTCTGATGATGGCTTTCATACTTTTCTGGACCTTGACAGTGTAATTGGGACAGTCACAAGCCTCCCGGTTTTCATCCAAAATATCTTAAATTGTGTTCCGAAGACGAACAAAGCTTTTACGGGTTTGGAACGACATGGGGGTAAGTGATTAATGACAACATTTTCATTTTGGGGTGGAGTAACCCTTTAAAATTACACAAAAACTTGTTCAGTTCAAACTTGAAAAAAAAATAATAATTCAACACAATTATTAACCGCTAGTAGCCAGTGCAACAGTGTGAATTTGTTCTGGTCTGATTGTAGGTCTTGTCCACTGATAAGAACTCTGGGATTGAATATGAGTACTGGCTGCCTCCAGACCGCTATGCCCTGTATCATGGGAGAAGTCAACTTCGGCAGCCTCACCACACATCAAACCACTTACCCTTTGAACTTCCAACCACTACGACTACCACTACTACCACCACAACCACTACTACAGCACAGCCAGTCACAAAACCTAATTTCTGGGGTAAAAATCTTTCATTCCTGATATTTAGGAATAACATCTATTAAGCTTTTGTTTAAATTACACTAGTTGTATAATATGGTATTAGAAGTATCTTATCTGTGCAGTGACAAGACTTGGTAGTTATAAAGGTATAGATTTAATGTTGAGTACACTTGAAGTCTGTGTGATGGGAAATAATTGGCAGAAATGTCCCAGACGCTTAAAGAGTAGTCTTTAGTAAATACAACTGTGATTTACGAGGTCATGCTCTCAGATCCTGCTGCTCGCTGGCCTCTTCACCCCCCCTATCAACAGCAGCCAGTCCCACGTTTGGAAAGAGATGAAAACCGCAGGAACCGACTGCCTGAAATACATCGTAGAGGTCAGTGCTATATCATTGCCATTAGTGTATGTCACAGCAGTTCTAGAGTCAATCTTGCATTTAAATATGGTTATCACTTCCGAAACGTTGCAATGTGTACTTAGCAGCATGGCACGTAAAACTTTTATTCAAATTGTGAATTGGTCATATACAGAAAGCGGGCAAATAGTGCTCCCTTTATCATTACTGAAGCTGTCAATCACCTCATTTCAGCACAAATTGATTACAGTTCTGCAATCTTGCGAAAACTCTTGTTATAATCAATGAAGCTGTCTATACTGTACGAATAATCTCTTATTTACATAGTGTTTACGTTACATTGAAGGGATTCATTAGCCTACAGAACAAAAAACTTTGTGCTGAACAAAATGCCAGCATTTTGAATGGTATTCTGCGGTTTCTGTCTAACTTGAATACCTCTGATTGGCTATTGCATTGATGTGCATATGTCTTTGATTGGCTATTCTCAGAAGACACATTGCAAATAGAAACCTCTGAAGCTCTTCACACAAATACATTTGCACAGGAGTGTTTGAAAGCAGCTGTCTATCAGCGGATACCGAAGTGACTTGGTACTTGGTACTACCAGTACTGCACAAATGGCAATGTTACTTTTTAAAAATGGCAGTGTAAACTTGCTACGGAAGTACACATAGTTTTCCGTTATTTGCATATTATCATGTTTCTTGTTCATTCCCTTTGTTAATTGTTGTTTACATGGATGACAAAGTCAGGGCTTTTTTTGTTATGTCATGAATACATTACATCCTTTTGTAGGCCACTGTGGGAAATGTCGCCAAGTACGAGGGAAAGGTGAGCGCCAGAGACAGTATTGCCAAAAAGATTTTGGTGAGTTCAATCAGTATGTCTCCAATGCCAACATAATACAAGTGGTTTAATATACATAGTATATTGGATGATGACAATACATTTGTCTGCTGTGACAGTATTTCGAGCAAAAGTGCTGGAAAAAGTCTATCATGGGGAGGAGACCCGCTTTGACGTCCAAATCATCCACACTTATCGCAACCGTTATCGTCTGGAGCACCGGGAGTTCCTGTGGGCGCCCAACAAATGTGACTGTCCCTTTCTGCAGGAGGGGCATCAATACATATTGATGCTGCGACGGCATATTAATTATGAACGCACTCTCAATCGCATCCTGTTGGAGGAGGACAGCTACGCTCAGCCTTATCGAGCACGTGAGGACAGCCTGCTGCGCCCCCTAGAGGAGCTCTGCGGTAACAGAGGCAGCAGGACTCAGTTCAGGGGGTAAACACATGGACGATCACACTTTCACTGC
Source organism: Sinocyclocheilus grahami (assembly GCF_001515645.1). Classification (NCBI taxonomy): domain Eukaryota; kingdom Metazoa; phylum Chordata; class Actinopteri; order Cypriniformes; family Cyprinidae; genus Sinocyclocheilus; species Sinocyclocheilus grahami. Next base: position 697,454 of record NW_015505463.1, on the reverse strand, counting down.
ACACTAGTTCTGAAGTTCAACTATTGTGCCAAAAAACAAGGCACAGACAGAAACCCCGCTCTGACACAGAATTGAAATCAATGATGACTTTACTAAAGCATTTTGCATTCCTCAATAAAGACAATGGACACTTTGTCGGGATGAATTATGTCCATGAGGACAATTATGGGCATGAGGCAAACCAAAGCAAAGAGAGTCACTAAATGAAGCACTTTAGGTGGACAGTCACCTTCTTTTAAAATTGTACACCTAAGTAAATAATACACAGAATTTATGATGCCCTTTCTAGCACCACGTGTTAATGGCATAAAATAATTTGAGAGCATGTCTGTCTTTATCATGTGCATTTTTATGTTGTTTTTTATATATGTATTTATAAGCAGACAGTATTTCTAGAGGAAACCTTGATTTATATATTGCCTTATTTTACATGTTTACCATCAATATATTTGCTTTTATCATATTGAAATGATAATGAGTGTTTATGAGTCACACATATTTACACATTCAAGATAAGCAGCATATACATATAACTGTCTATGGTGGAGCACTTTTGCCAATGAACAGTTGTTTTCCGCTTTATGTTTGGCAGCTGTTTTTCCCATTCGTCATTAGCAGACTAACTAAGATTATCTTATTACCTTGCTGTGGTTGTTAAATTATAGTCCAGCCTTTCTACAAAACACACATAAACTCTAGAATGTGTTTTGTTAAAAATATATTTACAAAAATAACTTCTCTTTTATGACAGTGACATCAAACTTTCTAACATAAACATGTAATTAGAGCTAAATAGGCTGGCTGTAGCCTTGTTTTTAAAGTCATTATACTTTAGATAACAGCTTTTTCTCCCTGTGGCCTCTGATTGGCTGAGAAAGGGGGCGGGCTAAACCCCCAGAGAATATATATATACACACATATACATACATACGTACAAGCCACAGATCAATGAAATAAAGCATTGCTCACATAATTTATCCAACTTAATATACATAAATATAACAAAAGCTTAAATTAAATTGTAAAAAGCCTATTTCAGATAGTTTCCATATATCTATGCTGTAAGCCAATGAAAAATTCTTCTACATTTTAGAAAAAAACACTAAATGTACAGACATCCAGCTTGTCCAGAAAATGTTAATGTTCCTTTTGGCAATTGTTACACATCCCCTAAAGGCATGCTTGTACAGTCTTAAACATGGTTAACATTTTCTGTTCCCATGTTGAATTGCATTCATAGTGCTGGTGATTTTAATCCTAACAGGATTATCTGGAGGATCAATGTTCATTTAACTAACGTCTTCTCTTCAGTGGATCCACCGTGACTCATTTCCTTTGCGGTGGAAATCTCCAGTAACGTGCACCCAGCCCCAATGTCTTTGACACTGATGAACAGTCTGTAATTCACACGCTAACGCTAACGTGGCGGTGGGAGGCAGCCCGTCTCTTGATGCGAGCGCGGCGAGGTTGTTTGTGATCAGACTGGCAGTGGCACAGGGGACCCAGGAGGAGCCACAGATACAGAACCACACATGCCCAGCAGGAGGACAGCTTGACCCAGAATGTGGAGTAACTCCCATGGGTGAAGGTGGTCTCCAGCACAGCAGTCTCATAACTGGGGGAGACAGAATAGTATTATCAAAATTGTGATTCGAGCCCGCTTCACTTTCATGTACAGTGGGTATAGAAAAGAATCACCCCCCTTTAAAATAATCACATTTTGTTGCTTTGCAGCCTGAAATGAAGATGGACACCGTTTTTGTTTTATCCAGCTGTATTTACTCAGTGCAACTTATAACATCCAAGTAAAAGATATAACACCAATATGTTAGAGTTGGCAAAAGGATCACCCCCCTCCTAAAAATGACTTGTAAACTCAATCAGGTGTAGCTAATCACCTTAATGGCACAAAAAGCTATTTGACTTCCATCTGTGATCAGCCGTGAACATTTTGAGTAGCTCAGCATGAAAAGAGCTTTCCTGGAGCATTTCAGTCCTTTGTAGTGCAACTGAAGCAAACAATCAACTATGGGTGGCAAGGCACTGTCAAAAGATCTCTGGGATAAAGTTGTGGACAGGCACTAGTCAGGAGATGGATACAAATAAATGTCAAAGGTTTAATCAATGCCTAGAAGCACAGTGAAGTCTATTATTAAGAAGTGGAAGGTATTTGGTACAACACAGACCCTCCCTGGATCAGGACGTCGCTCCAAACTGGATGAAAGAGCCAGGAGGAAACTGCTCAGAGAGGCGACCAAGAGTCCTACATCAACTCTGAAGCAGCTGCAGGAATTTATGACAAAGAGTGGTCATTGTGTGCATGTGAACAATATCACAAATTCTCCACAAATGTGGCTTGAATGGGAGGGTTACAAGAAAAAAAGCCACTCCTCAAGAAAGGCCACATGCAGTCAGACTGAGCTTTGCCAAAACACATCTTGAAGATTCTGAGGCAGATGAGACTAAAAATGAAACTGAACTTGATCAAATTAAACTAAACTTGAGCAGTTCTGCAAAGAAGAGTGGGCAAATATTGCAAAGTCTAGATATGCAAAATTAATAGAGACAAATCCCAACAGACTAAAGGCTGTAATTAAAGCAAAAGGTGGTTCAACAAAATACTGACACAAGGGGATTATCCTTTTTCATACTCAGTGATTCAGTTTTTTTTTCCTGACATGTTGATGTTTTTATCTTTCACTTGGATGTTATAAGTTGCACTGAGTAAATACAGCTGGATAAAACAAAAACTGTGTCCGTCTTCACTTCAGGCTACAAAGCAACAAAATGTGATTATTTTAAAGGGGGTGATTATTTTCTATACCACTGTACATTTGTCTGAAATGATAAGACTGAAAAAGAAAAAAAATCTTTTAGAGATGTTATCAAAAGGAAACAATATATAAGCAAAAATATTAATCTCTTTATTTATCGCTAAAACATTTTTTTTTCAGACTCAGGCAAGTCTAGGAGGTTTTAAACCGTACAGACCCCGACCCAACCCAAGGACCCCCAATATATATACACTGTACATTTGTCTGAAATGATAAGACTGAAAAAGAAAAAAAATATTTTAGAGATGTTATCAAAAGGAAACAATATATAAGCAAAAATATTAATCTCTTTATTTATCGCTAAAACATTTTTTTTTTCAGACTCAGGCAAGTCTAGGAGGTTTTAAACCATACAGACCCCGACCCAACCCAAGGACCCCCAATATATATTTTTTTCTCTCTGGTAAACTTTCTTTGATGACAAATATTAATACCTTCTACAATATTTAAAAGTGCAATAATGCACAACATTTAGAAATGATTAAATATTTTTAAATCCCTTTTTAATTTTTTTAAAGACTGAAGTAATGGCTGCTGAAAATTCAGCGTTGCCATCACAGGAATACATTTTAAATTACAATTTAAAATAGAAAACAGTTATTTTAAATGTAATAATATTTCACAATATTATTGTTTTACTGTGTTTTTGTCAAAAAAAATGCAGCTTTGTCTTCTTTCAATCTTACCAACCAAACTTTTGAACAGTAGTGTATAGGCCTATATATCAACCTGAAGGTTCCTCACAGACTCCTGAAAACACTTGGAATTAGATCTAAAAAAAAAATGTTTATATGACATCTCTGTTTAGATAGTTGTGTGTCTGTGCTTGTACACATGGTTCCATCCACAGTAAATAAGACTAAATATGAAAACTCTTGGGTGTTCCAGTGCTTTCTACTCTGATCTCCAGAACAGTTCAGAGGTGTACTTTAACAACTGACCTAAACCAATTAGTGAGGGTCATCATTACGTAGAGGGAAGCCAGAAAGAAAACAAAATGGAAGAAAAAGTAGCTGTAGGCAACGCGCTGGGTTTCATTGTGGATGACTTTCTGACAGCCTTTATTCTCGTCAATGACAAACTCTTCCTCTGACAGGACAGAAACAAAGCTGTTAATACCTTCTATCTCATACAGTATAATGACATTAATATGTTTGTGAAATCTATGCATATTCGAAATTGTTATGAGAATTGATATTCTCACCATCTTCAGCCTCTGGGTAGCAGAAGCAACAGGAGGCTTTCTGTTCAGGACAGAGAGTGAGAGACATTGTCAGAGATGGTAATTCAAAGACAATATATTTAAGTAATGATTCTGTCATTTTAATAGGTTATTTCACCCAAGAATTAAAATTCTGTCATCGTTTGCTCACGCTCATGTAATTCCAAACCTGTATGAGTTTCTTTCTTCTGTGAAACACAAAAGATGATATTTTGAAGAATGTTGGTACCCAAACAGTTTTGGTTCCCATTAGCTTCCATTATATGGTCAAAATATCTTCTTCTGTGCACAGAAGAAAGAAACTCATACAGGTTTGGAACTACGTGAGTGTGAGTAAATGATGACAGAATTTCTTTTTTTTCTTTTTTTTTGGGTGGTGGACTGTCCCTTTAAGAGTGAAACAGCTCAAATCACAAAAATAATTATAAGAAATTCTGAGAAAGTCACATACCTGAAACTCATAGCGGTAAACCTTTATCATCCAGAAAGGTCCAAAGACCTCAGCTAAATATGAAGCCTCATTACTGTGAGAGATAATCAGCAGTTAGCTATTTTATTAATATCCTAACTATTAATAACTCAATACGGTTTTACTCACCATGCAAAGAGAACACAGCAGTACATGATTGCAGCCCCAATAATGGCCACAGCATTGCCTTCATTTTGAATCTCATCCCTGCTGACTTTAGGGTAGCACACCGTCATGTTGAGCCCCTGATACTCCACTGAAAGAACACACAAAAGCTGGTGTTATGTGCATGAAGTTTCTGGATTCGTTTTCCACAAACTCATCATTCAGGGTTTCAGAATCATGCCCTGTAAATTCCTGTTCCATTAACAGCAAATGCTCAGTTGTTTGAAAACAGCTAATTGAAAATGACTAATTACATTTAGTGTCACATTTGCACGCTTCATTTAGGATTTCTTGAGCCCATTGCTGCTGATTTAGAGATGCTTTAGAGGTCTGTGGATACTGTGTGTTATGTGTCTGAGAGAATTCCTCTGAGATGGGATTAAACTCCCAGCATGCCTCAGGGTGCACTTCAGTCCTTTATGAAGTCATGCAGCAAACAAAGGCTATAAAGCCGCTGATAGTTAGGAAACAAGACAGGACACAACAAACACACATATACACACCCGGCGCCATTCACCAAAATGAAAAAAAGGCACAAGAAGTCAGTACACTGTTTCTCTAGAAGCAACAATACTACCATATTAATCACACTACAAACATGATATTTCAAGCCAAAAGCCCTTCATCAGGCATTATGTAAATCATACTAAATCCAAAATCCTAAAGAATTATTCTGCAATCATTTTACATCAACGGCTATAATTCTTCTTCTCTGAACTTTACCATCCGTATAACATCTGCATTTCAAATACCCACGTGAAGCACCCTTAGCTACATCTGTGTTACATACTTGAGAGCTTTTCTATGACCTCAGGCACCAAAGCTTTTCTTTCTGGAAATCTCTTTCATCTCTGTCCTATGTTAAGCATGCACCATATATGGTGCCATATAATACCATATAATTTTTAAGTTTAACACTTATGCCCATTTAATATTCATGTTTTGTTTAGCTTTATTTTAGCCTTATTTATTCATCTAAAACAATTTTAATAGTTACCTAAATAACTATTTAAATGAACAAAAACTGTTTTTAATAAATAGTTAGCTAAATAGGTTTAGTTAACAATACTATTTATGATGCTGCACATCAAGTTTGTTTAGTTTTTCTTGTTCTTCTTCTTGTATATAATAAACTGTCTATAATATTGGCATTGGATGGAATTAAATTGTAAATTGGGCTACATTTTTTATATTAATATTTGACAAATCAGTATTTGCAAGCAGAAAAGAGCGGAGGGAGAGTAGTCTGAATTGGGTTCTGTCCTGTGGCGGCTGGTGTAAAATTTTCTAGGTAGGGTGCCACGTCCTAAAATTTGTATGATTTATGATTTAAAAATATTATGACTTGAAACATTTTAAATGAAGAAAATTGTTTTGACC
>NW_015505463.1:677481-691319 GCF_001515645.1 Sinocyclocheilus grahami | reverse complement strand
AACTACAAGTCAAGCTGCAATACCAAACAGGACCACACGGAGATGTCAACAGACCACTACACCAGTCACCTTAACCTGACTGTATATAAATACAAGGATTCATTCAGAATTATTCAACAGAGCAAAAGACAAATTTAAAAAGCATATAAAAACATTCTGAATTTGTCGAATGTGAGGATCTGAAGACAGCACAACATCACCAGTGAACAGTTCCTCTGTCAGAGTGAGTGTTGAGCCCATATGTATATAAACACCACGAGAGCTGGGTAGTAACTGAACACATGTAATTACGTAACCAGATTCCAAAAATTACATTTTTAAATACTTGTAATCAGACTACAGTTACTTTTTATGGATTACATGATTACATATAATTTACACAATAGCAATAAATTATTCATAATTCATTGATTGATTCTCCCTAATTCCTCTTTTCCATCTTTTAAATTTTCCTTTCTAAACTAGGATTTACAAAAATAATTTCAGGTTTAAGAATTGTTTTAACTTTCCATCAACTAACTACTGATGAACAAATTAATTTTTATTTGAATGATCACTCAGGAGGTTATTTACCCATGCATTTCTATGTCTTTGGAAGATGTGTGTCTTTCAAACACATTAAAATGCACAAATTCACAAACTTTTTTTGTTATCAGATCATCTTTCGCCTAATATATTTACTTGAAGTACCCCTGAGACTTATATAATAAATATTTTAATAATAAAGTATCACATTTGCATGCTCATGGTTCTCTGACGTTGGTTATGGTCACATGACATGCAGGTAAACAAACAAAAAAACATTTTTTAGTAGGCCTACCTGTTTTATTTTGATTGATTTTGAAATGATTGATTTTAATTTAACATTTTTATGATTTCATTAATTATGAGCTTTTCATTAAACTAACAAACCTCCTGCAGTTCCTTCACAAACCCGTTTGGGAAACCTTGACAATATAATGTAATGTTTAATGCACTTCATGCTGTTAATAGCAATGAATGGAATATATTTTCTTAATCTTTGTATTTTTATATCAACATGGTACCAATTATCCTATTTAAATCAATGTGATAAACAATTTAATATTCAAATCAAAATATGATCTTCTGTTATGAAACAGGACATCGATTTCATACATGTCCACTGTAGAGGGGGCAGTCGTGGCCTAATGGTTAGGGAGTCGGACTCGTAACCCAAAGGTTGTGGGTTTGAGTCTCCTACCGGCAGGGGTTGTCGGTGGGGGGAATGAATGTACAGCATTCACTGTAAAATATGATCTCCCACCTTCAATACCACAACTGAGGTGCCCTTGAGCAAGGCACCGAACCCCCAACTGCTCCCCGAGTGCTGCAGCATAAATGGTTGCCCACTGCTCCGGGTGTGTGTTCACTGCTGTGTGTGTGCGCACTTTGGATGGGATAAATGCAGAGCACTAATTCCGAGTATGGGTCACCATACTTGGCCACGTCACGTCACTTTAGAGGACACTAGGATTAAAAGCATGTTTATTACACATTTTGGGAGAAAAAATTATGTATTAAATATGAGATATTATTATGAAAATCTTGCTAATTATTACTCCCATTATTGCACTTATGTGTTCATTCTATGTTGCCCCAAAAACACATTAATATGCAAATTATACCGTTTATAGATACATTGTATATAATGGAAAAACACACATTTTGCATAAAGAAAAATGTTTTTTTTATTCTCCAGATATTAGCCAAATCTAAAAAAAAGCCCTTCTTTTAGAGATGTTATCAAAATACAAAAAAATAAAAGAGAAAATATTCAGCTCAATATTTCTCAATAGATCTCTAGAACAGCTCAGACGACTTCTTTAACAACTGACCTGAACCAGTTAGTGAGGGTCATCATTACGTAGAGGGAAGCCAAAAAGAAAACAAAATGGAAGAAAAAGTAGCTGTAGGCGACGCGATGGGACTCACTGTGGATGACTTTCTGACAGCCTTTGTTCTCGTCAATGACGAACTCTTCCTCTGATGGGACAGAAACAAAGTTGTTAATACCTTCTGTCTCATACACTATTGTGTTTAATGACATTAATATGTGTGTGAAATAAATGGATATTGGAACTTGTGATATTCTTCTCACCATCTTCGGGCTCTGGGCAGCAGAAGCAACAGGAGGCTTTCTGTTCAGGACATATAGTGGGAGACATTGTCAGAGACATTAATTCAAATATTTAAGTACAACATTTCCGTAATTTTAATAGTTTACTTTACCAAAAATGAAAATTCTGTCATAATTTATTCACCCTCGTGTAGTTCCAAACCTGTATGACTTTCTTCTGTGTAACACAAAAGAAGATATTTTGAAGAATGTTGGTAGCCAAACAGTTTCCATTATCATTGCCTTCCATTATATGGACAAAAAATACAGTTGCAGTCAAAGGGAAAACGGAAACTTTGGTTTGCAACATTCTTCAAAATATATTCTTTTGTTTGTTCTGCAGAAAAACGAAAGTCATACAAGTTTGGAATGATAGAATTTCATTTTTTGGGGGGGTTAACTATCCCTTCAAGAGTTAAAGAAGTCAAGTCACTAATATTTTTCTGAGAAAGACACATACCTGGAACTCATAGCGGTAAACTTTTATCATCCAGAAAGGTCCAAAGACCTCAGCTAAGTATGAAGCCTCATTGCTGAGAGAGAAAATCGGCAGTTAGCCTTTCTATTAATATCCCAATACTAATACCTCTTTACTCTTTGTACTTTTTTACTCACCATGCGAAGAGAACACAGCAGTACATGATTGCAGCCCCAATAATGGCCACTGCATTGCCTTCATTCTGAATCTCATCCCTGCTGACTTTGGGGTAGCACACCGTCATGTTGACCCCTTGATACTCCACTGAAAGAACACACAAAAGCTGGTGTTATTCATCACACATTTATTTTGTCCTAATGTGAATTCAATTCCTGATTTGTTTTCCTACAAACTCATCATTCAGGGTTTCAGAATCATGCCCTGTAAGTTCCTGTTGCAATAAAGGAATAGTTCACCCCAAAATTTAAATTGTATTATTTACTCACCCTCATGTTGTTCCAAACCTGTATAGGTTTCTTTCTTATGTTGAACACAAAAGAAGATATTTTGAAGAACCAAACAGTTGTTGGTCCCCGTTGACTTCCATAGTAGGGAAATAAATACTATGGAAGCCAGTGGGGACCATAAACTGTTTGATTACCAGCAAATTATCTTCTTATGTTCAACATAAGAAAGAAACTCCTACAGGTTTGGAACGAAATGAGGGGGAGTAAATAATGACAATATATTCCTTTTGGGGTGAACTATTTCTTTAACAGCAAATTCTCAGTTATTTGAAAACAGCTAATTGAAAATCACTAATTACATTTAGTGTCACATTTACACGCTCCATTTAAGAATTCTTGAGCCCATTGTTGCTGGATTTAGAGATGCTTTAGAGGTCTGTGGATACTGTGTGTTATGTGTCTGAGAGAATTCCTCTGAGATGGGATTAAACTCCCAGCATGCCTCAGGGTGCACTTCAGTCCTTTATGAAGTCATGCAGCAAACAAAGGCTATAAAGCCGCTGATAGTTAGGAAACAAGACAGGACACAACAAACACACATATACACACCCGGCGCCATTCACCAAAATGAAAAAAAGGCACAAGAAGTCAGTACACTGTTTCTCTAGAAGCAACAATACTACCATATTAATCACACTACAAACATGATATTTCAAGCCAAAAGCCCTTCATCAGGCATTATGTAAATCATACTAAATCCAAAATCCTAAAGAATTATTCTGCAATCATTTTACATCAACGGCTATAATTCTTCTTCTCTGAACTTTACCATCCGTATAACATCTGCATTTCAAATACCCACGTGAAGCACCCTTAGCTACATCTGTGTTACATACTTGAGAGCTTTTCTATGACCTCAGGCACCAAAGCTTTTCTTTCTGGAAATCTCTTTCATCTCTGTCCTATGTTAAGCATGCACCATATATGGTGCCATATAATACCATATAATTTTTAAGTTTAACACTTATGCCCATTTAATATTCATGTTTTGTTTAGCTTTATTTTAGCCTTATTTATTCATCTAAAACAATTTTAATAGTTACCTAAATAACTATTTAAATGAACAAAAACTGTTTTTAATAAATAGTTAGCTAAATAGGTTTAGTTAACAATACTATTTATGATGCTGCACATCAAGTTTGTTTAGTTTTTCTTGTTCTTCTTCTTGTATATAATAAACTGTCTATAATATTGGCATTGGATGGAATTAAATTGTAAATTGGGCTACATTTTTTATATTAATATTTGACAAATCAGTATTTGCAAGCAGAAAAGAGCGGAGGGAGAGTAGTCTGAATTGGGTTCTGTCCTGTGGCGGCTGGTGTAAAATTTTCTAGGTAGGGTGCCACGTCCTAAAATTTGTATGATTTATGATTTAAAAATATTATGACTTGAAACATTTTAAATGAAGAAAATTGTTTTGACCGAGTTCAAGATTAAGTTTGAGGATGGTTCTCAAGATAAATAAATGTTTTTTTATTCTCATAATTCACGATTTATGAAACTGTGAGGGAAAAGAATTCACATTAGAGCATTTTCTATAACTACAAGTCAAGCTGCAATACCAAACAGGACCACACGGAGATGTCAACAGACCACTACACCAGTCACCTTAACCTGACTGTATATAAATACAAGGATTCATTCAGAATTATTCAACAGAGCAAAAGACAAATTTAAAAAGCATATAAAAACATTCTGAATTTGTCGAATGTGAGGATCTGAAGACAGCACAACATCACCAGTGAACAGTTCCTCTGTCAGAGTGAGTGTTGAGCCCATATGTATATAAACACCACGAGAGCTGGGTAGTAACTGAACACATGTAATTACGTAACCAGATTCCAAAAATTACATTTTTAAATACTTGTAATCAGACTACAGTTACTTTTTATGGATTACATGATTACATATAATTTACACAATAGCAATAAATTATTCATAATTCATTGATTGATTCTCCCTAATTCCTCTTTTCCATCTTTTAAATTTTCCTTTCTAAACTAGGATTTACAAAAATAATTTCAGGTTTAAGAATTGTTTTAACTTTCCATCAACTAACTACTGATGAACAAATTAATTTTTATTTGAATGATCACTCAGGAGGTTATTTACCCATGCATTTCTATGTCTTTGGAAGATGTGTGTCTTTCAAACACATTAAAATGCACAAATTCACAAACTTTTTTTGTTATCAGATCATCTTTCGCCTAATATATTTACTTGAAGTACCCCTGAGACTTATATAATAAATATTTTAATAATAAAGTATCACATTTGCATGCTCATGGTTCTCTGACGTTGGTTATGGTCACATGACATGCAGGTAAACAAACAAAAAAACATTTTTTAGTAGGCCTACCTGTTTTATTTTGATTGATTTTGAAATGATTGATTTTAATTTAACATTTTTATGATTTCATTAATTATGAGCTTTTCATTAAACTAACAAACCTCCTGCAGTTCCTTCACAAACCCGTTTGGGAAACCTTGACAATATAATGTAATGTTTAATGCACTTCATGCTGTTAATAGCAATGAATGGAATATATTTTCTTAATCTTTGTATTTTTATATCAACATGGTACCAATTATCCTATTTAAATCAATGTGATAAACAATTTAATATTCAAATCAAAATATGATCTTCTGTTATGAAACAGGACATCGATTTCATACATGTCCACTGTAGAGGGGGCAGTCGTGGCCTAATGGTTAGGGAGTCGGACTCGTAACCCAAAGGTTGTGGGTTTGAGTCTCCTACCGGCAGGGGTTGTCGGTGGGGGGAATGAATGTACAGCATTCACTGTAAAATATGATCTCCCACCTTCAATACCACAACTGAGGTGCCCTTGAGCCAGGCACCGAACCCCCAACTGCTCCCCGAGTGCTGCAGCATAAATGGTTGCCCACTGCTCCGGGTGTGTGTTCACTGCTGTGTGTGTGCGCACTTTGGATGGGATAAATGCAGAGCACTAATTCCGAGTATGGGTCACCATACTTGGCCACGTCACGTCACTTTAGAGGACACTAGGATTAAAAGCATGTTTATTACACATTTTGGGAGAAAAAATTATGTATTAAATATGAGATATTATTATGAAAATCTTGCTAATTATTACTCCCATTATTGCACTTATGTGTTCATTCTATGTTGCCCCAAAAACACATTAATATGCAAATTATACCGTTTATAGATACATTGTATATAATGGAAAAACACACATTTTGCATAAAGAAAAATGTTTTTTTTTAAATATCTTTCATAACATAGTTGAGAATCGTCTTTATATAAAGTTTGGTATAAAAAATGAAATGATTTGTGATTAAAACAAAAATTCCCACTTTTCATGTCTATTCATGTCTTTTTATTTCTTAAAAAACAGGACTTTTTAAAGTCCTGATGTCTTCTACAGAGGACATGGCATAACATATGAATAAAATATAATTTTCCAAAAATTTCTTATGCTCTAAACAATGTAATGATATGACAAAATACTAAATTCACAAAACTGTTTTCCTGGTAGTCAGGAGGATATACTTAAGTTTCTTATCTTTCACTAATATGATTTCAAAACAAAAAACAACACCAATAGGCCAGAGGACCATATTTTTATATATTATAATATAAGACAAGAATATATATATACCATGTGCAGTGTTGTGCCATCTCCAACACCAAAATGCTTTTTTCCTCTTGCAGTCGCATTGTCAACATCACTTGGTCATGCAGTTGTTTCTTGATTGAAATGTTTGCTAAGAATCAACAACAGTTATATGAATACATGAGACAATCTATACATGAGCATAATAGCATTTCAATGTTCCACTGAATTGAATATAACAGTTTGCACACAAATTCTTTTCAAAGAAATGTGTTGAGGTTATCTTTCATAAATGGAAAGTGTGAATCCCCACTTTGTGCGCTAATGTAAAATATTCATTGGGTCTATAGTGCCATCTGGTGGATTTAAATAAAAAATGCAATTCACATTATCCAGACTGGCCAGAGACTCGCCATGAGCCTGTAATATAATCACATTAGGCACATAATCACTTTAGTTACAGACTATTCACTACACTTGCCATGTTTTGATCGATATACTTCTTTTCCCATATCAGTTCTGATGCGCAATGTATTGATATCGTATTGGTTGCCAATTGGCTGCCAAATTTAGAGCTTGATTTATTGGTATCAATGTTGATTTAAGTGTGCATTCTCATTTCCCCTATTTTTTACATTTAGATTATCTTTACCATCATGTGACACTCATTTATAGTTAATCTTTAAAGATAATTTAATTTACATTGTTAAATGCAATATTTAGCAAAAAATTCCAAATGAATATCCATTTTTTATACTGTACATTATAATGTTGTGATGTCTAAATTGACTTGTTGTGTTTTACATGATTTATTTGAGTTTTTAGTGTTTTATCTTTGATTATGTAGACATAGTAGTATAGAATTCTAATGGATCATGACTTAATTATAGCCTTGGCCATAACATGTACAACCGTTCAAAAGTTTGGGGTCAGTAAGATTGATATTACAATACTGTAATAATGAATAATAAATAAAGTAATAATATATATACTGTATAGTAATAATAGTAATACTGTGAAATATTATTTAAAACAATTTAAAATGATTTTCTATTTTGATATATTTTAAAATGTAACATTCCTGTAAAAGCTGAATTTACAGTAGCCATGAATCCAGTCTACAGTGTCATTGAAAAAATTAAAAAATTTTGTCAAAAAAAAACAAATTCTGACCCCCCCCACTTTTGAACGGTAGTGTTATTATTGGATTTATTGGTATCAGTCTGCATTTTGATATCAGTGGATCTCTATATATTATTGATCAGAAATATAATATATAATATATATTATATATAATATGTAATATGATCAGCTCACCATGCAAAAAGGATTCTGTGGGAATAAAGAAGGCAGCAGCAATCATTCCAAGCATGGTGATGAACTTCAGAAACCAAAACCTAAGTGAAGATGAGGAGAATGAGTGTGTGTTAGTTTATTTATATTAAGGAACTTAATAAAGCTGTTGGATGAGGCAAGATGTCATTTATATTTTTAATGCAAAATCTGTTGGGGTTGGTCCTACAAGAGCCTCCAAAAATCTGGTTGACCCTCGTCCATATCACGTTCTTCCTCAACAACCTAACGTCTTTTCAAAATATACACTCACAGAAGAACCTTTAATAATCTAAAGAAGAAGAAGTCCACCTTTTGCCACTATAGAGAACCTTTTTGTGCAACAGAAAGGTTCCATATGTTAAAGTTTCTTCTTGGAACCATAGATGCCAATAAAGAACCATTATTTTAAAGAGTATAGGGAATAATGACACTGACCCATTATGAATGAGGGCTCGGAAATCCTGACTAGACTTCACATCAATGTGGAAGATAGCCATCATCAAGTAGAAACAAGCTGTGCCGAAACACACCCTGTAGACAGCAGAGTAGCCCACCAGCATCTGACAGTCTCCTCCACCATGAGCCTCATCACACACCACATTAAAGAAAGGCACCTGAGGAAGAGTGACCTCTGTTATTGTGTTTCTGTAGGGTACAGACTACTGGCATGTGTAGCTGGTGTGTGTCCTGCCAAGCAGATTAGCTAAGATTTGATTGCATGAGACTAGATACAAATGAAATGAGTTTGGGGTGTTTACAGCACCGGCGGTACAGTGATAAAAGTAGGTTAGAACCACTGGAGCCTGTGCAACTTGTAAACAACTTACATTCTCCCTCACTGCCTCTGACACGGTCTTAGACAGCATGAGGCATGAGACAGTGCAGGCCAGGATGTGGAATAGCGTGTACATGATCCGCGTGCTGGTTGATGATTTGACGGGCGGACAGAAGGAGCAGCACAGGGAACATGGTGCCGGGCCACAGCAGCAGCATATCTGACGGAAAGAAAAGCAGACCAGTCAGGGGTTGGGATTAATCAAGATCACTCAAAGCATCTGGAATTTTCTGACGGATCAGGGCTGGTTGCCTGGATGAGGTCCAGGCATCTTTTATCCTCAGCTAAACCCAGAAGCATAGATTGGGCTGAAACTCAATTCCCACTGACTTTAAAGATTAATCTTTTATGAGCATAAAGGATTTGAAATGATAGCGGCATGTGTTATAATGAAAAATCTTTGAGAAATTTTTAACATGTGATTCAATCCAATATCCTGTTGCAGTTATTCACTATTTGAAATGCAGGGAAAAGCCATCAAAACATATAGTAATTCCCAATGGAAATGTCAAACCCTCATATTGTGTTCCGGTTATTTTGGCCCGGAGGATTTTCTTTCTGCTGTTATCACATTGGGCTAAAACTCACCGATTTTACTCGCACCGGGTATAACAATTTCCCAAACTTTTGGGGGGTATTTTTCCCCCTTGTACTTACACTTGTGTGTTCCCAGTCAAAAACGACCCACCTACAAAAAAATGTCTTGTCGTCATATTTAATTACCAAATATTGGATTCAGTCTTTTTAGCAACATGTTTTTTTTTTTTTTTAATTAGCTTAACAATAAGTTTTGTATTTCTTTTTGGAACTAATCGATTGTGGGCCTCAGTGATCCGAGTTTATGCTCCTCAGTTTTTGAGTGAACATGGCCAAAATTATACACAAATAATGCTTTTTTCACTCAAAAACTGAAGTGCAGATCAGTGAGGCCTATGATCAATCAGTTCCAAAAAGAAATACAAAACCTGTGCTAACTGAAAGAAAACAAATTGACAAACAAATGTGGTGATAATACAGCATAATAAGAGATTTACAAGCAATTTTTTTTAAAAGGTTGGCCATTTTTGACTACAGCACAAGGGATAATTCACCCATAATTGTATATTCTGTCATTATTTACTCACCCTCATGATGTTCAAAACCTGGCTTTCCTCCTTCTCATAAACACAAAAGAAGATCAGTGAATGAATGTCATGGGGGACCAGCATTGTTTTAGACCTCACTGATTCATTGTATGGACAAAACCCCCCCAAAAAAACAGAAACATTCTTCTATGTTCCACAGAGTCATACAGGTTTGGAAGGACATGAAAGTGAGTAAAGGATGAGTAAATGATCATTAGATTTGATTTGACATCGCTGTTTAGAGACAAAACCCTCAGGTGCATGGTAGAATGCCATAATTGTTAAACAGAGCAAATTAGTTTTGAAGGAATAGTGACAGCAGAATATTTTTGGCCTAAAATGCCACGACTAAGTATATTTGTGCCAACTGGAGGATTTGATTTGATCCTTTATAGAAACTGATTTACAGAAATTGAACTAAAGTTTTATCAGAGATTCTCATGTCTCAGAAGTAAAACAAAAAAGCGAACTGAACAATGTGTTTATTACAAACAAATAAATCATCTACTCTTGATTACAAGTAATTTCCTTATTAACTAAATGAAATAGGGCTACCCTTGTTTTTTTCAGTAATTTATTTGATAAATTGTTCAATGAACAAGTTTGTGCATCGCTATGTGACCCTGAACCACAAAACCAGTCATAAGGGTCAATCTTTTGAAATTGAGATTTATACATCATCTGAAAGCTGAATAAATAAGCTTTCCATTGATGTATGTTTGTTAGGATAGGACAATATTTGGCTGAGATACAACTATTTGAATATCTGGAATCTGAGGGTGCAAAAAATAAATAAAAATCGCCATTAAAGTTGTCCAAATGAAGTTAGCAATGCATATTACTAATCAAAAATTAAGTTTTTATATATTTACGGTAGGAAATTTACAAAATATCTTCATGGAACATGATCTTTATCCTAATGATTTTTGGCATAAAAGAAAAATCGATAATTTTGACCCATACAATGTTTTTTTGGCTATTGCTAAAAACATACCCAAACGACTTAAGACTGGTTTTGTGCTCCAGGGTCACATCTTGTACTTAAAATACACTTGAGACAAGCTGTCTAATTACTATATAACTCAAACTGCTCTTAATAAATCAGTGGCAATATTCCTACAGCGGATAAAAACACACTGACTCTTAATGCTCATGATGATAGAATGAGTCATCCATCGTCTTAATTTCTTTTGACAGAAAGCACTTTCCATGATGCCTGTGCGTTTCTGTTGAGAGAGGAGTTTTACCTTCTCATACCAAACAACAACCATAACAACTGACCAAATGATTTTAACAGTGCAATAAAAACAGTAGTCATCTAAAATAGTAGTGGAATTAAAGAGTAAAAGTGATTGTTATATTCTGGTGAATAAACTCAACCACTATTACGTAGTTATTCAAATGAAATGCACTAATGCAGGATTAAATAGTTAATACAAATAAAATGAGAAATGAGCTGAGTACTAAGAGTGTTATGCCAGAGCATTATGACAACCTATAAACACAGTGTGTCACTTCACAAGCTTTTCAATCATTTTCTCAATGATCCAACTAAAGCCACAGACAAAAATTCTGCAATCCAGTACCTGAAAATGTTATAGTCATATGATAAGTAACATAGGCAGGTTACTTATGTTTATCATTCATCATAAACCGTCTTTCAGTTCTAAGTTCTACAAAGGCAGATTAGGTTCTTGTAAGAGAAGCTTGAATAAATCTTTTCTTGTATTCCAGTGATCAGAGAATTATGAGAAATAAGTATCATCTGAAAAACCTGACATGTCATTCTCACATCTCCCCTCACTATGAAATAATCTCCATCTCTCCCTCTCTCACCTGATAAGCCACCATGTTCAGGAAATAGTTGTAGACACCGCTTTGGTGAAAAGCTTGATCAGTCGACATGGCTTCTTATTTTTCAAGGACGCTTAGTCATTAAAACACGACCTCCAGAAAAATTAAAAAAAGTATATGCTATAAACAGTCAGGGTCAGAACACTGTATTATCTGTAGGAGCTCAGCTTTACAGGAAAGAGTCCTCAGCTAGTTTCTCCTGCAGGTGTAGTTCCACTGATCCCCATCTGCACACCCTCATGTTGCTCTCGTGGGAACATCTGAACATTCTTCCTATATCCTATGCGAGCAGCCTGGTGGCATCGAATGGTGTCATGAGAGTGTGTGAGCAAGGGTGGATGCCCAGTTGCCTGGACTCTAGATTAGGCAACAAGAGTAGCGGGAGGAGGGGGCAGGTTCTATGTGTTGGCCCATCTGTCCCTCCCTTCCCCCTCGCTCCAGTGCACCAGCGCATCCTCGTGCACAATAGGATTGCTCCAGGGTCCTAATCGGTTTAGGGCTAAATAATGAAATTATACTTGCAATATTGTGATTTCTCTCACAAAGTAGACAAACCTTTAGATCCCCCCTTTTGACATCTTAGCAACCATTCACTTGTCTGACTTTATATGTAATCTAGTCATTATGCTTTGACCCAGACACTGAAGGGTGCAATTGAAGCAGGAATGCACAGGAAGAGTGGCACAGGTCCAGTCCCACATTCTTTTGCATACATTGACCACAGCCTCATTGTACATTGTACAACTTCACACAATAAGTCGTCGAAATCAGAGACAGATTGTTTCAGTTGTTATAATGAAGTGGATAGGAGTTGTTAGTGTGCAGAGCGGCCGGTAGCTCTATATTTAGGTCAGTGTGTATTTGTGAGGATGTGCACTGGGATTATCCTGGAGTTTTTAGTCCTCGTCTCAGCCTGGGTGACCTCTCTCCGGTAGAGTGACACACTAATCCAGACAGCAGGGTCTGACAAACACAGTCCCACTTGAACTCATCATCAGCCTTCAGCCTTCGTGTACAGACATGACATCGTACATGACATTGTGATTCATAAATCACACTTGAAATCACTCAAAAGTAGAATTTGTTATTATTTACTCACCCTCATGTCATTCCAAACCTATATGACTTTCATATTGCTTCTGCGGAACACAAAAGAAGTCCAAACACTGGACCACTTTCATTTTACGAAATGCAATATTTCATTTTATTTTTCACAATATCTTCTGATTAAACTTTATTTGGAAACACTTTATTTTAAGGTGTCCTTGTTACACGTTACATGTATTTACTATTATAATACAAATTAATTATGCATAATTACATGCAAGTAACCCTAAGCCAAACCCAAATCCTAACCCTAACCATATAGTAAGTACATGTAGTTAATTAATATTACTCCATACTTGTATGTATAATTACACTGTAACAAGGACACCTTAAAATAAAGTGTAACCGTTTAGTTTAAGGTGATGTTGTTACACTGTAATTACACAAGCAAGCACTGAGTAATGTTAATTAAATATATTTACTATAGGGTTAAGATTAGAGTTTGGTTTAGGGTTACGGTTATAGCTAGTTTACTGTTATTATTATAGTAATTACATGAAACATACACTTTCAAAAATGTTGGGTTAAAAAGGGACAAACCCAGCTATTGGGTTGTTTCGGCCCAGCGGTTGGGTTGTTTTGAACCCAACCGCTGGGTCAAAACAACCCAATAGCTGGGTCAAAACAAACCAACCGCTGGGTCAAAACAACCCAATAGCTGGGTCAAAACAAACCAACCGCTGGGTCAAAACAACCCAATAGCTGGGTCAAAACAACCCAACCGCTGGGTCAAAACAACCCAATAGCTGGGTCAAAACAACCCAACCGCTGGGTCAAAACAACCCAATAGCTGGGTCAAAACAACCCAACCGCTGGGTCAAAACAACCCAATAGCTGGGTCAAAACAACCCAACCGCTGGGTCAAAACAACCCAATAGCTGGGTCAAAACAACCCA
>NW_015505463.1:655856-676549 GCF_001515645.1 Sinocyclocheilus grahami | reverse complement strand
TTGTTTTGACCCAGCTATTGGGTTGTTTTGACCCAGCGGTTGGGTTGTTTTGACCCAGCTATTGGGTTGTTTTGACCCAGCGGTTGGGTTGTTTTGATAACAATAGCTGGGTTTAAACAACCCAATAGCTGGGTTTTCCCTTTTTAACCCAGTGCTGGGTTATATTTAACCCAGCATTTTTTTTAGAGTGTAATACTACATGATGTTAAAATAAAGTATTGCCTGCCTTCTTTTGTGTTCTGCAGATGAAAGAAAGTCATACAGGTCTGGAATTATATAAGGGTGAGTAAATGATGACTAAATGATAAATCTGAACCATCCCTTTCTGTCACCATCAGGAAAACATTCTTTAATGTAAAACTGAAAACTTTTTTCTTGATATGTTATCTTCAAATGTGGCGAAACTGTCAACCCAGCTAATTGATTATTCTCATAACATTAACTTTCAGAACCTTCTGGCAAGTTCTTCCAGTAACATTAATAGAAAGTTTGTTCCAAGTTATCTGGCTTTTAATAACATTCTCAAAACTTGAGCAAAAATGTTCTTTATGAATTGCCCATGGAACTTTTTTATGGAACATTTTATCCTTGACATGTTGGGTTCAGCCATAGCACCCTAGCACGAGTGACTCAACACATCTGTCAAAGATATCCATCTAGCTCATTTTTTACATAGGAAATCTATTAAAAAACAGTGCTGTGAAAAACAAACTTTTGAATATGACAGTCACCTGTACAAAGATGTTCCAATCAGCTAATGCTCTTTAGGTCTGATGCAGTAATGTATTAATGTCCCTGAAAATCTGGCAAGGAAATGAATAGCAGGATGTGATTGTAAAGTAGAATTGCATGTGCAGAAGCTTTTGAAAGTGAGTGTTTGAGTTTATTGTTGTTTAAGTACTTCTCTCAGTAAAGACTCCGTGTACTTTTCAGTCTGGATACAACTTTTTAAAAATTATTGACAGTTCCACAGAGTGTTGTGGCCAAAACGTTGCTGGACGCAATATCATTACATAATACTGTTGGTGGGATGTAGCTATTAGAGTGGCAGCACATTACAGCAAAGGCTTTGTAGTATTCTCTCTTAAGAAGAGGAAAAATCTATAAAATATGTTATGAGAGGAAGAAATTTGCCTGTTTTGTAACTAACGTTCTGCTTTATTAATCAACATTATTTTTCTGTAAATAGGTGCATAGCAAAAAAAAAAAAAAAAAGTGTTACTAGGAACTGACTGTTTAATTTAGCACCTTTAATCCCTGGTTATCTAAATCACACAGGTATGAACATTTCTAAACCAATTAGAGTCTTTTAAAGTATACAGAGTGTATACTCAATGAACCTATAATCTCTCTCTTAGAGTGAAACACCCAGAATGACTGGAGGTCTTTTCACTCAATAATTGGGGGCCTTGTGTGAGAGAGGAACACTAGCACACTGTTCAAACAAAAGCATGGCTGACAACATACAATGCAAATCACTCAGCTAGGCCCATGAGAAACATTTGATCCATGTTATTTCATGGGCTTTAGAAGAAGTGAGGGGAAAAATTCCTGCACAGACGCGTATACAATTCTACAATCTGGCCTTCACAAGAAAGAACTTACATTCATGGAATGACCAACAAATAGGGTCATAGTTGCTTGTGGTATTAGATCAAATGATAATGTTAAATGTTGTCACTACATTAACTTTGTGTTTGATGAAAAGAGAAACATATTTCATCACATCTGAAAAACATCATTTGATGGAACCGTGAAAACCATAAGGAGATAAACAGGTAAATAAATAAATAAATACATTCCAGCAAAAATGATTGTAGAAAATATAATACATAAAAAAACAACTAATTATATGTACAGAACAAATATGTGCTGTGATAATAATAATAATAATATAAAGCTTAAAGGAATGGTGTCACGAATTCGGTCCATGAACTTTCGTTTATTCACCACCAGAGGTCACCCTTTCCTTTACATTGACTCTCGCACAACACAAACTGTTGCATAGCACCCCGGACTACATATCCCATCATTCATTGCACGATTTGCACACTGCACTGATTGCACTCATTGCACACAGATGTTTCTTATCACCTCACTCACTATATAACACCCACTCAAACCACCATTCTCTGCTGAGTATTGTTTAGCCTGTACCCCTTTCCGAGTCTCCGTGTTTTCCTTGTTTTGCCTTGCCTGTTTTGCGGTTTCTGATCTTTGCCTGTTTTCCTGGATTTTTCCCTCCCATCTCGCCCCTGTGATTCTGTCTGCCGATCGGTGACCTACGCTAGCCCTAGGACTATTTTTGTGTTTTTGCCCGCCATATACCTGTTTGCCATTGTTCGACCCTGCCTGTTATACCACGTCTCTTTAATAAAAGCTTGCAGATGGATCCACACGTCTCACGTCTCGTCAGCCCCATTACAAATGGTTTGTTTAGTCCATTCTAAATTTTGTCATCATAGACACAGGGTTTCTATGGGTCTTAAAAACGTCTTAAAAAGTCTTAAAACCCCCTTCCACAAATTAAGGCTTTAAAAAGGTCTAACATTGGAGCAGAGACATTTAACAAAATTGTTCATACTTAAAACAAGACAAAACAAATCTGTCGACAAGGTATAACTTGATTCTGCTTTGAATTAAGTGTACTTTTCTGACCCCATTGGCCGATATTTGTTTTTGTTTGAATCATAAACTCATTTCATTTCGATCAGTTTCTCAGAAAACTTTGCACCTCAGTGTATATTGATTTAGGAGACTTTAGACATCTGCAATGGAAAACAAGACAGAAATAATTAGGAAAAGCATCACTTTTTGCAGTGTGATCAGAAGGTACATTAAAAGTTATTTCCATATTCTAGTTGTTTAAAAAAAAAATTAAGTAAAAATGAATGGTGATATTTTGGAAGCTGTATTTTCAAACTTTGAAGTGTTGCTAAAAGAACTCATTGTCTGCTCCTTAGACTTTTACATGTACATAATTTTATTGTATTGTGTTCCCTTTAGTATATTCCTCAAATTTTCTCTGCATGCCCTCTTCATCTATTGACTAATTTACAGCCACAGCTCAATCCCATCCTCCCTGAAGCATGCTGCCCTACTAAACTAAAAATCCAGCAACATTTTAGGTCAATCTCTAAATGCTAAAGCTCACATAGTGCTTCCATCACATACAGGAAAGCTTATGCCCAGCAACAGCGACAACACATCGCTTCCCACTGATCCGGCTGTCAGAGGAAATCTCCAAGTCCAGTGGCTGTCAGAGATCAATCGTACAGTAGAATGAACAGATTGGTAATAATGGGGAAAGGCTTCCTATGAAACCTTTGTAACATACCTCAAAGATTGTAAACATATTACACTGAGAAGAGCAGGTGCTGCACTTCAGGTGTGCTCTGAAAAGGCTTCCTTTTTTGTTAAGCTGATTACGAGTTGAGGAGGAGGTAGAAAACCCAGGTGGAAGAGAAAGGCACGTAGTAACAGTGTAGTAGTGTTTGTCTTCAGTAAACCTATTAAGGGACAAAAATAGTTACGAGAAAGCTTTTGAAAAGAGATAGAACACTTCTGAACCTATAAACAACATCTGTTTGTCTATAAGCGAGGCTGTATAATTGTGTATAAACATGGTCAGAACTGTCTGATGAAAAGCAGCCGACAAGTGTCACTTGGACTGAATTCTAAAAAAACGTCCCAGAATTAATTTGGTTGAGAGAAGGAGAATTTGTGTTATCTTAAAGTTTTAATGACTTGACTGTTTTTATCACCCTTTGCCTGAAGGTGGACAGGGCTTGAGCAATGGTTTCCCACTATTTGTGTTGTGTTTTAAAAAGATTTCTCCTGATTTATTATTAACCCATGTTGAAAATTTACATTTTAGAGAGTGTTATAGATTATTATTATTATTATGTTCTTTTAATTTCTGGATGACTGGGATATGTCTATATATATATATATATATATAGGGTAAGATGGGGTCAGCTGAATATCATCATTTCATTTTAACATCAACATTTCTCAGATTTAGTTTAAGTTTGAGATTAATTGATCTAATTTTGTGTTGTTGGAAAATAGTGATCTGTGACTAGTGATCTGAATATGTTGAATATCGAAAGTTTTTTGTGTTTTCAGTTGCCATTATGACATATCTTCAATTAACATATGGGCAGTTAAATATATAAATATTCACATGCCTGCATATAAGTCACAGAATAATTTTAACATTCAGATGAATCTTTTTCACTGGGATTCTGCTTTGTCTGTCACTGGTTATACAAATTACACTACACTGTCAAAATACAAATTACAATAGAGTAGTTGATTTAGTATTTTACATTAATCGCGCTTTAAAAACATATAAATATTAATAGGAATTATATCAAAAGTCATCTTACCCTTCTTTTACTATTTTACATTTTGTGCTGTAACATCTAAATTAGGAAGTATTTACATTGGCTGATGTATCATATTGCATATGCTTTGTATCTAAATATGTTACAGCTTAAAAATAAATTGTGTATGTTATTTATTCATTAATATATTTTAAAACATGTGACCTCTATAGTGTGTTACATGAATCTCAGTCCGGGTGTTTCCATCACTGTTTTGCGTTCCGGCTGCGTGAAGAAGCAATCATGGCGGCTGAGGGAGATGTGGATTTGGACCTGGAAGCTGAGGAGAACTGCACGGGAAAACCAACAGAAAAGCCCCGAAAACATGATAGCGGAGCCGCTGATTTGGAAAAGGTTACCGACTATGCGGAGGAAAAAGAAATATCAAGCTCGAATTTGGAAACGGTGAGTTAATATAAGTGTCAGAATCGAATGAAGCTAGTCAGGCTGAGTAACCATGTGCGGCAGGAGTGGACTTCTGTGTTAACACTGACTGATACGACCTCTAGAATCACTGTATTAAAACGACATCATAACGGTTTAATAGTTTGGTGTTTCAGCAGTGGATTGATCAGCCGGTGTTCTGTCGATTTGTGCTACCCTGTCAGATTTTGCTACCTCTCATTAAAACAGAGGGTTGTACAATTCGACAACAAAAAATGCTACTTTTAAAATTATGGTTTATTAACGTCTACACCTACCCAACCCTAAACCTAGCCTTACAGTAATGCAGATAATTACAGTAATTACAGTAATGTAGCTAGAAGGCATACAGCTACAGGAAACCAACAATAAATACTTTTTTCTACCTATTAGATTGTGTTTTTTATTGAAGTCTACATCTACCCAACCCTAAACCTACCCTTACAGTAATGCAGATACATTAATTATGTGTTATATTCGCGGTTGTAGCTAGAAGGCATACAGCTACAGGAAACCAACAATCAATAATTTTTTCTACCTATTGTGTTTTTATTGAAGTCTACATCTACCCAACCCTAAACCTACCCTTACAGTAATGCAGATACATTAAATGTAATGTAAAAAGGATGCCATATTGATGTGCGCATGCGCAGTAAACCCTGGTAGGACAATCTGACGGGTTGGGTAAAATGTCAAGACACCGTTCAGAGTGAGCAATGAAGAGAGAAGTGAGGGCGTTTCAGCTCACAATATCTTCCTTTATGTTGCCACGCAACCTTTATAGGAGATGCTCAAGCCCAAAAACATTTGCCTATGAATGCTGTTATTTTAATTTTTGAACCATTGTTGATGTGTCTTTGAAGGCCATGTCCGTGATTGGAGACAGAAGATCCAGAGAACAAAAGGCGAAACAGGAAAGGTGAAAATGTTTGATGTCTGATTATTGTCATTTGTTATATGACTGTGGTTAATAAACGATCATGACAATACTAATTTTTAACAATTCCACAGAGAAAAAGAACTAGCCAAAGTAACAATAAAGAAGGAAGATGTGGAACTCATTGTAAGTATGCAAAAGTGTATTTCCATGCGAGATTCCTGAATTTGACGTGGAACACAAACATGCTAACAATCTTTCTGACAGATGGGTGAGATGGAGATTTCGCGAGCAGTGGCGGAGCGCAGTCTCAGAGAACACATGGGCAATGTGGTGGAGGCATTGATTGCACTGACCAACTGAGTGGATTTGACTGCTTTGAGATGTATGGACACATTGAACTGCCTTCTTCCTGCTTTTGCTATCCCTTTTCTTTTCTCGCTGTACTTATTCTGTAATAAAGGAACCTTTTTTTAAACAGTCTTTACCAGTACCACTTCCCTCTTTACATTTATTAGAAGCTCCAACTCTCTTTTTAGTAATGCATTCCAGAACGAACCAATGCGATCAGTGTCATAGTAATTTATCGCTGTAAAACAAAAAGTAGATTATCCCATTAGAAACAGTGAAACTAAAGCCTCAGAATTCTGTACACTCAATGAAATGTGTAGATGCATACAATCCAAATGCAATAAAGATTTGATATCTTTGTTGTGAGGTTTCTCCAACACTAGCAAAACAAAGGTGAGGGGAGCAAAGGTTAAAAGAGTCCTTGTTTGAGCTGAATGTGCTCTTCTAGCATAAACAACAGGATTAAGTCTTCCTCTTGTGCACTGTTGGCCGATCGAACACGTCTCTCACGCCCCCTGCCTTCTGCTTGAAGAACTTGCTGTTCTGAGCGCTCTCCTGAGCCCAGGCAGAATCAAATGAAGTGGTGTCCTGATCCACCAGATGTGTGTATTTTGTACGTCCGGAACGTCCAAAGTTTTTGACCTACACAGCACATTGAATAATTAGTCATTTTAGTGTTACACATGGATGCTAGACTTTCTAAAACGGGTTCTACACTCTAGCCCTCGAGGTTCACTTTCCTGCAGAGTTCAGCTCCAACCCTAATCGAACACCGCTGAACAAGGTCTTCAGGGTTATTAGGGAATGATACAGGCAGGTGAGTTTGAGCAAGCTTATAGCTAAACTCTACAGGAAAGAGTTTACAAGCCCTGTTCTAGAAGGTAGTTACTACATATAACTGCACTTTCAAACTTAACAGATACAGAGTCCCACACATGACATGGGGAAAAATATGTGTATATATATATATATATATATATATATATATATATATATAAATATATGTGCGTGTATAACATTGCTAACTTTGAAAAACAAAAACTGATTTGAAGAATTTAACTATACAACTTGGCTAGTAAATGACCAATATGATGAATTCAAATCGATGGCGCTGACCTGCATGACTTTGGGTAAGATTGTTTTGTTGAAATGGTCCTCGAGAGTTGGAGCACTGAAGTCTCTCCTGAAGACATCTTGCTCTTCATCCTGCAGAAAAGATGAAATATATATTATACAACGAGAACGGATTATGATCGGGTAATGATGATCTGCTCATTACTCACCATGAAGAAAGCTCCTCTGTGATAGTACTTCTGCAGAAAAGTAATTTCGGTCATTTTACAGCCATTTATTGGTATTACTGTGTGAAGGGGCTAATGACTTCCATAGTATGAAGTCAACAGCTACCAGCAACTGCTTGGTCACCATCATCATTCTTTAAAGGGGTCATATGACATTGCTAAAAAGAACATTGTTTTGTGTATTTGGTGTAATGCAATGTGTTTATGCGGTTTAAGGTAAAAAAAAAACAACAACATTATTTTCCATATAATGTACATTATTGTTTCTTCTCTATGCCCCGCCTTTCTGAAACACGTAGATTTTTACAAAGCTCATCGGTCTGAAAAGCGAGGTGTGCTGTGATTGGCCAGCTATCCAGTGCGTTGGGATTGGCCGAATACCTCAAGCGTGTGACGGAAATGTTACGCCCCTTACCATACTGTGATGCCCTGTCAGGCCGGAGCGACGAGACAAAAACATGAAAACCCATTATAAAGGAGGCATTTGTTGCATCCAGTCAGGACATAATTACGGATTATAATGACTTACACTTTTTACTGCGCTGCGTAAACATAAAACCATGTCTGCATTTGTGATCGGAGAAACAACAAGCCTAATCTACATCATCAGTGGCAAATTATTTAAATATAAAAAAAAACTTACTTACAGGCTGTGAGTCAGAAGTGCCCGACTGTCCTTGCAAAGTTGGAACTGCTCAACTTTATAGAAACAGCCTTTGTGCCACAGACGCATTGTAGGCTACTGGTTCAGGAAACAGTCCTCATCCATTCTTCATAAAATGCGCTACACACATCTGAATACTTGGGTTGAACTGTTCAGGAACAGTGTTGTAAATACAACCGATTTCTAGTCGTGTCCTCTTTTGGAAGACCAAACAAAGTAGTTTCGCTTTTCACAACGAAACACACAGCGACTCCACAACATGGCAGCGAGACAACAACGAGAATAAAAGTTACGACTTCTTTCTTTGAGTGAACATTTGGGCGGCGTTATGCAAATCTTCCCACATCATGACATAGACATGTGGGGCGTGTTAGAACGAGCCGTTTTAGGTAGACGTGGTTGACGCTTAACTTTTATAAAGAATATCTTTTTGGATTTGAGACTTTAGTCTTTGCAACTTTACAGATCTTCTTTATGCACCAAGAGCTTGTAACACTCCAAAGAGAAAGTTTTTTTTCTCTTTGAATGAAAAAATTTGCATCATATGACCCCTTTAAAACACCATCTTTTGTGTTTAGCAGAAGAAAACAATTCAGACAGATTTGGAACAACTTTACAGCGAGTAAATGACAAAAATTTATTTTTGGGTGAACTGTCTCTTTAAGGTTCATTTATAGTGGGTACGGAAAGTATTCAGACCCCCTTAAATTTTTCACTCTTTGTTATATTGCAGCCATTTGCTAAAATCATTTAAGTTAATTTTTTTTCCCTCAATGTACACACAGCACCCCCATATTGACAGAAAAACACAGAATTGTTGACATTTTTGCAGATTTATTAAAAAAGAAAAACTGAAATATCACATGGTCCTAAGTATTCAGACCCTTTGCTGTGACACTCATATATTTAACTCAGGTGCTGTCCATTTCTTCTGATCATCCTTGAGATCGTTCTACACCTTCATTTGAGTCCAGCTGTGTTTGATTATACTGATTGGACTTGATAAGGAAAGCCACACACCTGTCTATATAAGACATTACCTACTAAATACTGAGCAAAGGGTCTGAATACTTAGGACCATGTGATATTTCAGTTTTTCTTTTTTAATAAATCTGCAAAAATGTCAACAATTCTGTGTTTTTCTGTCAATATGGGGTGCTGTTTGTACATTAATGAGGAAAAAAAATAACTTTAAATGATTTTAGCAAATGGCTGCAATATAACAAAGAGTGAAATTTAAGGGGGTCTGAATACTTTCCGTACCCACTGTATGTTTAAGAAACTCACTTGCGGATAAACACCGGTTTTAACCGAGGCTCAGTTTCATCCTCGCTGTCTGTGTATTCCTCGTACTCTGACTCGGATTCAGGTTCATCACCAGACTTCCCCGCCTCCTCCTCTACCTCCACCTCCAAGATCTCCATTTCCTCGTTCTTCCTCTCTTGTGCACGTTGACGCATCATTGCTCTCCTCCTCTCAATTTCCTATACAGAACAGAAGACATAAAACCAATTATTTGTAAACTCATTTAACTTTCCCCAAAAATTCTGTTCAAGTGACCCACTTCATCATCGACTTCCTCCTCTTCTTCATCTTCGCTGCTCTCCTCTCGCTCAGGGTGCCACGTTCCTTCATCCGAGTCCTCACTGCTTTGAGCAATCAGCTCTGGCTCTGCTATCTGCCTGTGTCTCGCAAGCCTGTAGAAGACATAGTGCGTTTCACATTAACGCCAAAAGATCCCTTTCACAAGAAAAATATATTTGTATAAATTGTATTGCACAGATGGATAAGCTGTACTTTTCTTCAACATCTTCAGTCACTCGATTCATGAGACGCCGAAGACGAGGATCAGATTTTTCCTCCTCTTCAATTTCCATCTCTGGCTCAGCCTCTTTACCCTTCTTAACAAACTGGAAATCCTCCTCTTCTTCATCTGAGGACTCCATCGGGGCATAGTCTGGACGCTTACCCGACACATATCGCTTCACCTTCACCTTCTCCATAGAAATTTCACCTGAAGTTAAAAAAACATTGATAGAGTCATAAACTGTGTTACTATGGAAACCAGATTATGTTTTCTACATTTTCTAAAATTCTGAATTGTTATGCTCTCCTCTTGCTGAAATTAATATAGGCTTTCCCCCAGCACTGATAAAAGTTTTCAGCACGTTTTGTCATTTAATAACTAAACCACTGTGCTGGTCTATTCCAAAGGTACCAAGTCTTGTGCAGTAACTATGTAAAACAGTAACTGTACGAAAAGTAAACTAGGGTTACCGAGATGCATCTTGGTAAAATAGCAGTATCTTTACATTTTTATTATTTATATTGATCCATTTAGGATTATTAATACACAACAACACTTGTCACATTTAACAAAACTTTAATTGCATTTCATATCGGTGCATGTATTAATTCAAATTCAGTAATGTGTAAAGTTATTAAAAGACCGATTAGAAACTAAAAATACGAGACAAGATCCGCATACAAACACAAGATTCGACTACAGGGGATGTATTTTGTATAAGGCCAATACTTTCATGTTTTCGTTATCGCATAATATTAGACACTCGCACGAATCATGTCAACACATGCTAATACTCAAAGCTAACTGTTTCTCAAACAAATACCTTTTTCATTGCGGATCGGCACAGCTCCCGCCGTCGACTGAATCGGCGGCTGCTTGGCATTTAATGCGTTTGATCCTGACATTTTGGACACTTCACGCGGGACCCTTTACACTAGAAAAAACACAATCGCTGAAAGTCCCCGTAAAAATCCTGTTTACAGTCCTTCATCCACTAACAAGGACGTCCCGGAAATTGTACGCCAGTAGGAAACCGCACGAAAAATCGTCCCCGGAAACACTAACCTATTAAGTAGTTCTTACCTTTAATTGCACTTCTTTTATTCAACACATTATTTTTGTCCTGGCCTTCCCTTTGGTGATAAGATGAATGATAGTAATCAGGTAAAAGCACGGTATTTCTAAAATTATTACTATTATTGTGGAAATCAGCTTTAATTTTTTTTTCTCTAAAAATATGAATGAATATTTATGCCCCCCTCTCACTCAAATTAATGTGATTTTCTCAGGATTGATTTGTCATTTAATAACCACTATAGTGGTTTATTCCAAAGTCTTGTAGCCTCATACAGTTTTACTGTAGAAACATTAATAGTAACTATATCACAGTCCTTTTTACATCTTGGTAATAAAGCAGCATCTTTTATATTTTTATTATTCATACTGATTCATTTAGGAATATTAATACACAACAACATTTGTCACATTTAACAAAACTTTAATTGCATTTTATATCTGTGCATGTATTATACGCTTCTTCATATTTTTAAATGTATTCGTCATTCAGCCACCCTGATGTTGTTCTGTATGACTTTATTAAGTGGAACACCAAAGAAAATGTTGAGGAAATCTTCTCTTGTGTTCCACAGAAGAAAGTAAGTCAAAACACGTTTGGAACGGCTTCCGGGTGGCCTGAACTGGCCCTTTAGCGTAAAGAACATTCCATGATGATCAGTTACACACACAAAAAAAAGACTGCACGGCTCATTATTTCTTCACGAATGAAGCATTTTTAGATAATGTACAAACTCGTATGTTCTTTAAAAGTAACGCACAACCATATTTCGGACTCACTTGTAAAACTTCAATATCTGTAATCCCCCCCTCGTGACTTAAAATCCTCGCCACCCCTGGAAAGACAAGAAAAGCAGCTTTATTTTCTGGAGTCTGTCGGATTATAAATGACTGAAGCGTGCTGCAGTGAAGTGCTGTAGTACAGTACCTATGGGGTGATTGATGTATGGTGTTGCATCAGGATCTTTACGGCGCTGATTGCGATGTTTCTCTGCAGCGAAGTTGATCGTTTCCAGCAGCACTGCAGTCGACGAAGAGCTCATAGTTACTTTAAAGTAACGTTAGAAAAAGATATTAAATGCACAGTCTGATATTTCTTTTATAAATAGTTCGGACTGAATACATAACCCAGAACATACAACTCGCTGGTATATTAAAAATGAGGGTAATGTTACGATATACCTATGTTGTTTGTGTATAGAACGCTGTTGTTTTTGTGTCCGCAAGTCTAAGATGTCCGTAGTGAAACAAGCGTAGTTCGAGTCGTGAAAGAATTGTTCTTTTTATTTGGATCTTTTCAATGAATCAGTTCAAGGGTTGAGATGAAACGAATAACTGAAAACGGCACACAATGTTAATATGTACTACAGGTTTATTACATGTGAAACTATGATAATAATAACTACATTAAAGCGTGCAAAACACATTTTTAGCCAAGTGATGAATTAGTACGGTTATTGTTGCGAAATGACTTGTTTTTCATGATGACTCATGGCTGCAGCAGACTGAACCGGATCGTGCGAAATTACAATAAACACCTGCATTAATCGAAAAACGTGGTAAATAGCGATGTGTGCCAGCGTGTATGGTTTTACTGTAACGTCTCAGAACCTCCAAAGACCACGGAACGACGCAAAAGAATCACTGGCTTTGCTGTTCAAAAGAACCGAGTTGCGGAAATGAGTCGGACTGTGAGATAGCGAAACCACTTCCGGGAAAAGGTGGACGAGGTATACGATACGAATTCACTGCTTTTTGTATATACATGCTGATTCAATTAATTCGGATGACTACATTTATGTTATTATTGTGGCTGACTTGCACTGTGGAATTGGACGTTCCGATATGTTGATAAACTGTGTAAATAAAAGACTTTTGAGAGTTTGAGCTGCTAAAGGAAAACCAGCTTCAATGACAGAAGCTGCAGTAATCGAGTGATACTTGTCGTTCTGCACATGCAGCTTCCACTGGTCGGAGTGACAGTAATGTTAGAGAGAAATGTTTTACAGGTTTATCCAGCTGCGGAAAGTGTGGTAGGATCTCTCCATATGGCACACACAGAGTGGAGAGATGCTCCTGAGCTGCCTGATTTCTCCCTGCTCAAAAGACTGGCCAGAGACCAGCTCATCTTCCTGCTGGAACAGGTGACACGACCACCCACAGTGTCTTGAAATTCTTCTTTCTTCAAACAAGTACTTTCCATTTTGAATTTGTATTTTAAGTGTCGGCATGTATGCTTTGCAGTTGCCAGGGAAGAAGGATTTATTTATTGATGCAGATTTGATGAGCCCTCTCGATCGAATAGCAAATGTCACAATCCTAAAGGTAAGATATCACGTATACCATTTTAGGAGATAGTATTGGCACACTGTCTTTCTAAATGCCTAGCGATTTCGATCTTCTTCTTGAAATGTTATAAGTATGGAAATGTGTATTCACACCTTAATTGATCTAACAAGTCTACACCCGATTTCTCCTTTAGCAACATGAAGTCGACAAACTGTACAAAGTTGAGCTGAAGCCTATTGTCAGCAGTTCAGACCAGTAAGTAAAATTATGTTTTTAACAAGTTTAGTTTATATACTTCCTCTCTGAAATATACATATTTTCTCTCTTTTTTTCCCCCCCGCAGGCTGTGCTTCCTGATACGTCCTCGAATACAAACTGTGAAGTGGATTTCAGGTTGCCGTGGTTTGCTGTTGTGATATAATCTATGTGGAAAAAGCAGGAGGAAGTCTAGATTAATAGTTTGTCTTAATGTTTACAGATTTAGTTAATGCAGACAAAGTGGCTGGAAGATTCAGACGATATAAGATCATATTTACCCCACAAAAGGTAACGGGTGGTCTGGAAATTATGTTAAAATATGCAGAAGTTTTATTTTGTTGTCTGATTGTAATGTTATGACATTCTTTACAGTTTTATGCATGTGAGACGGTTTTGGAAGAGCAGGGAGTCTATGGAGGTAGATTAAGTGTGTTAATGTGTCTTTCTTTGGCACTGTGTCTCCTAATACAGACATTAACTATGACGTTTTTTCTTAGATGTTACAACCGATGAGTGGAATTTCTACATTCTTCCTCTGGATGACGACATCCTGAGTTTAGAGCTGCCTGAATTCTTCAGAGATAACTTTCTGGTAATGCTGATTTGGATGCTACAGATCTTTAGATCTGAAAAACAGTTTTAAATTTGGTATGTTTGATTAGTTTGTGAGATTTTTTTACCTATTTTAGGATTTTTAGTATGTATTGTTATCTAGAAGGAGTATTATTGAGATATACTCTTCAGTGTCACGTGATTCTTCAGAAATCATTGTAATATGGTGCATTTCTTCTTAGTTTTAGTGTTGCTGCTTAATATTTTTGTGAAAACTTTCATAGAAAGAATAACATTTATTTGAAAAAGACCTAAAGGTCATAAATCTCTTTACTGGATTTAGATGAATTCAATGCATCCTTGCTAAATAAAAGTATTGATTTCTTTAACTGACCTGGAACTTTTGACTATTAGTGTAATTTATGAGTAATGATTGATATATGAGTAATTGTTATTTGATTCATCAGGAGGGAGACCAGCGCTGGGTGACCACTGCAGGAAGTGCTCTACATCTTTTACAGTCTGTCTATGGCTCCTTCTCAAAGGTGTATGGTATTGGTAGATGTGCCAAGGTGAGGATTTGTGACAAAACCCTTAACCTCACAGATGAACAGATTTTGGTGGATGAGAACATGGGAAGCGGTGGGGGTGGGGGGCTACTTTTAAACCGGGTTACTTTTGAGGTCTGGTACAAATATGACTTGGGCTTTAAATAATAACGAAAGTATTGATAAAAGTTTAAAGTCCGGATGTAGAC
Organism: Sinocyclocheilus grahami; assembly: GCF_001515645.1. Taxonomy (NCBI): domain Eukaryota; kingdom Metazoa; phylum Chordata; class Actinopteri; order Cypriniformes; family Cyprinidae; genus Sinocyclocheilus; species Sinocyclocheilus grahami. Next base: position 661,808 of record NW_015505463.1, on the reverse strand, counting down.
TCTGATGTTGCAGGAGCTGCGATCAAAATGGGTCTTTGAAAGTAATGATGTGTATGTTACATTATTCCAGTAGGTGGCGAACAGTGAGTGTTAAATGCATTTGATGTCTGAATCATTCATTCAAGAGATTCAAAACGAAACAAGTCTTCTTTTATCTTCATTTATTTAAAAATAGATTTTTTTTACATAATTAGGCTAATTCGTTTAAATTAATAAATATTTTTAAATAGACTCATTTACTATAACATTAATAAAACATTTAGTCAGAAACTCAAGTAAATTACATATTTCGTTTGGTTGTCTGTTTTGTTTTCAGAATCGTGGGAGGATTATAGCTTAAAAATACATAGGCTAATATATGTGGCAGCTAACTTATACCATTAGTAGGTAATATATTTATTATTTTATAGGTAATATTAATAATGTTTCTAATATTAAAATTAGTTCTGCAACCCAATCCCCCCACGAGGCCCCCCGCCTTTTGGTTCATTTCCGCTGATCCATGGATGAGAATCAAGGCAGTCTCTCATGTATGTCTGTGTATGTAGATGGTGTATGAATCCTGGAGGGAGCTAATGGAGGAGGGGGAACAGAGAACAAGGCAACCTGAATTTGCCAAAGTCTTTCTTGTTGACAGAGGTCAGTTATTTAAAATGAAAATACATTTACATTTAGTTGTACTATTATAGTTTTGGGAAAATTGCCTTTTTCTGTTGTAATAACAACTTGCATAATTTGTATTTTAATATTTTAGATGTGGACTTTGTTACTCCTCTCTGCTCTCAAGTTGTTTATGAGGGATTGGTAGATGATCTTTTCAGAATAAAATGTGGTAAGTAAGCAATTTTATATTATAAAGGTCTTTGTGTCATAGTTGTTTAAAACATGTTTATGTCTGTCTGTATAACAGGCTAATTATAACATTCTCAACTTTGTCATTTTGATTTTGTTTCTAGGCAGTGTGGAATTTGGACCTGATGTCACTTCCTCTGACAAGAGCATCAAAGTGATGCTTAACTCTCAAGATAAAGTAGGAGTTAGATAGACTTTATTAAATTGACAGTGGTTAGTAACTGCGATTTAAAAAAAAATTACCCTGCTTGTTTAATTCATCAGGTGTTCAGTGAAATAAGGAACGAGCATTTCTCCAATGTGTTTGGCTTTTTAAGCCAGAAGGCCAAAAATCTTCAAACAGCATATGATGTAAGTGCTTGCTACAGATGGCATGTGTTTCATAGCATGTTAGGATACATTTTAGCATATTCTCAGTGTGACAATAATCAAAAAATGTGTGAATTGGTAACAGAAGCGGCGTGGGATGGACATCCAGCAGATGAAGGCATTTGTTTCAGATGAACTGAAAGGACTGAAACAGGAACATCGTCTTCTCAGTCTTCGTAAGTAGTGTATACACTACTGCTTAAAAGTTGTGAGGTCAGCAAGGACGCATTAAATTGACCGGAAGTGACAGTGATAACACATATCATTTCTGTTAAAAAGAAAAAAAGCTGTTCTTTTGTACTCTCAATTTTTTACAAATCCGGACAATCATGATTTCCACAAAAAATGTTGATAATAGCAAGAAATGTTTCTTGAGCACCAAATCAGCATATTAGGGACTTCTTTCAGAAACATATAAATAAATAAAATCTCTCCGCACCCACATTTTAGAACGGTAGTGTATGTTAAATGTTTCCTTTGGCATCAGAAATAGAGCAAATCCTGTTAGTTAGTACAGCTGCTTGCAAATAATGAAGACAGTTTCTTAGTAATAAATAAAAGAACATGCTTTGTTCTTCCACTAGACATTGGTGCAAGTGAATCCATGATGAAGAAGAAAACCAAGCAAGATTTCCAGGAATTGTTAAAGACTGAACACTGTAAGATGTCTTGATAAGTTTAAAATCACACAAATCTTGAAATCTACAGCATGACACTCTAATCTCACTCATTTCTGTATCTCCTCCTTTTTTACAAATACTAGCATTACTTGAAGGCTTTGAGATCCGTGAATGTATCACCTACATTGAAGAACATATCAACAGACAGGTATGAGAAAACAAAGAATGTTATTGTTATGAGACAGTGGCATAATAATGCTACAGTAATAATCATGCTTGAGGAAACTCTGTCCATCAGGTGTCAATGATTGACAGTCTTAGACTCCTTTGCCTGTTGTCCATCACAGAAAATGGTGAGTCTTGTATATAAATTCCATGGCTAAGGTTGTTTATTTCAACAATTTCTGTTAAATATTGCATTGAATTCTCCAACAGGTCTTTTGTCCAAAGACTATAGATCTCTTAAAGCGCAGTACCTTCAGGTATGTTATGATTTGAAAGTTGACATTTATAAACAACTCATTTACGTAACACTTCATAAAGCCATGGTATTACTTTGTCTTTAAAATGAGTGTTTAAGTGGATCGTCTTAAATGACTGACGGTGTTTTTTTTAAGATTATGTTCTCTGTGATACCGTAAGTTATCTCTTGTTTAGAGTTATGGTATAAAGCACCTGCTGACGTTTGCAAACCTGAGACAACTGGGTCTGCTGGAAGAACAGCAAGCTGGAGAAACACTGACAGTCATGGAGAGTAAAGTGGGGAAACTTGTCAATGACAAGACTGTAGGTGAGAATGTGGAACCTCTCATTCGCTCTCTCTCTTCCTCTCTCACTCTCATATTTATTACATTGACTACAATGTACACATACATACATGCACTGGGTAGTTTCTTATGTTTTCTGTTCAGGGAAGCTGACGGATGCCTTTTCCTCATTGGCTAAGAAGAGCAATTTTCGAGCTCTGAGTAAAAGACTTGCTCTGGTTAGCAAACATACAATATTTAATTACTATAAAGAATAAAAAACAAACAAACAAAAAAAAATATTTACATCATGATCATCTTATCTACACCTACAGGTACCAAAGTCTGGTGAGGAATATGATCTTCGCGTTCCGCGAGACATGGCTTATGTTTTCAGTGGTGCTTATATTCCTCTGAGCTGCAAACTGATTGAACAGGTTAGCTTTAAAAGAAGGCTTTGAATGCTTTGCCTTTTTTTCCTCGTTTTTGCTATACAACATTTGACAGTGTTTGCTTCTGACCCGTGCTGTCCGCAGGTGTTGGAGAGAGATGGTTGGACAGGTCTGGAGGAGGTTACACGCATGCTGAATGGACAGGAATTTGCTGTAACAGGTTTGAACAAAACATTTGTTTGTATAAAGCTTTATATAATGTTTGTAAGCTATGTAAAGTAATTATATGGTGGTGTAGTAGTTCAGAATATATTCATTATTGTTTGGAATTTGTAAAGAAAAAACATTTTTGTCAATTTTCTTATGTTTAGAAAAATTTGATTATTAGGGGTTCAAGCACGAAGTGCTGAAACCCTATTGTAATTGTTAGGATTTTTATTTATTTTTTTATTATTATTCTTCTCCCCTAAAACTGATCGTGCAGACCAAACCGTAAGGCCTAGAGACTTGAAACTTGGCCAAATGATAGAGCTCAATTTGGGGAGAACCTATCAAAGTCTCAGCCCAATCGGCCAATAGGTGGCGCTACAGCGCAAAAACCTAAAATTTCAGACATTTTTGGCCCTAACTCGTGCACCTTTTGTCGTAGGTGTGATCCTTGGGTCAGCCCGAATAAAAGTGGAGACACTCAGATTTTCTCTAGGACGCACGGTTTTTCCGTAAAATTGACCTATATCCCAAACTTACTTTTGCGAACTAGTCCTAGGTTTTTCGCCTGATCGGAACCAAACCACTGCAAAAATATTCGGTGGACATTGAATATCAATAATTATCAAAAAAAAGTTGAAATTCCGATTGTTGCGCGAAACCATTCCCCAAAAAGCGTCTATGCTAACGTTAGCCAAATGTTATTTTAGCTATAACTCTTGAACGGAATGAGATATCTTCACCAAACTCGGTACACATATGTATGAGCTCAATCTTTGGTCAAATAAAAAAAATTGCGCAGCTCTGCCACTTGGGGGCGCTATAAGACAGAAAAAACATAAATTCAGCTATAACTAGGCAGCCGTTGGTCTGATCGACTTGAAAATTGGTATGCAGCGTCTTGGTCTAAAGTGGCACGAGTGCCTATGAGGATATTTGCATATCTCAAAAAACATGGCCGCCATTGGCCAAAATCTTTTAAGCACCTATTTGACAGGGTTAACGGAGGTCGATCGGAACGAAACTCGGTGGGCATGTTCGACACATGGCCCTAAAGGTCTGTAAGAATTTTGAAAGAAATCGGCCACTGGGGGGCAAAATTACGATTTTCAAGTACGTAAACGATTGTATATTGCGCAAATTTTCACACATCAACACAATATGCATATCATTTGATAGATCTTCTCATATCGAGTAACTTTGCCTCTAGAACCATTGCTGTCAATCAAATCGTTCATTAAATATTCTCTATTAAATTAAAAACCTACTTTTGCGAACTAGTCCTAGGTTTTTTGCCTGATCGGAACCAAACCACTGCAAAAATATTCGGTGGACATTGAATATCAATAATTATCAAAAAAAAGTTGAAATTTCGATTGTTGCGCGAAACTGCTCCCCAAAAAGCGTCTATGCTAACGTTAGCCAAATGTTATTTTAGCTATAACTCTGGAACGGAATGAGATATCTTCACCAAACTCGGTACACATATGTATGAGCTCAATCTTTGGTCAAATAAAAAAAATTGCGCAGCTCTGCCACTTGGGGGCGCTATAAGACAGAAAAAACATAAATTCAGCTATAACTAGGCAACCGTTGGTCTGATCGACTTGAAAATCGGTATGCAGCGTCTTGGTCTAAAGTGGCACGAGTGCCTATGAGGATATTTGCATATCTCAAAAAACATGGCCGCCATTGGCCAAAATCTTTTAAGCACCTATTTGACAGGGTTAACGGAGGTCGATCGGAACGAAACTCGGTGGGCATGTTCGACACATGGTCCTAAAGGTCTGTAAGAATTTTGAAAGAAATCGGCCACTGGGGGGCGAAATTACGATTTTCAAGTACGTAAACGATTGTATATTGCGCAAATTTTCACACATCAACACAATATGCATATCATTTGATAGATCTTCTCATATCGAGTAACTTTGCCTCTAGAACCATTGCTGTCAATCAAATCGTTCATTAAATATTCTCTATTAAATTAAAAACCTACTTTTGCGAACTAGTCCTAGGTTTTTTGCTCAATCTCGATCAAACCACTGCAGCCCAATTCTCTGGACTCTCTAGATCAATAATTATCAAAAAAATGTTGAATTTTGTTCTTCACTTACTTTTTAACGGTGTCATTTAGAGAAGGGGCGTGGCCAAAAATACCCAAATGCCTATAAAACCTAAACAAAAACTCAAAACTTTACGAAACTTGGTGAAAACATGTGTCTGATAATTCTTAACAAGCAAGCAAAGTTTCATGAATATCGGACCATAGGTGGCGCTATAACAGTAAACAAAGTATCCAAAAACACAATATTTCAATTATAACAGAATTAAATTGTACACAAAACGTTCATATATTCACACATACACTAAATCTTGATATCACAAGATAGATCTCCTCATGCTGAACAACTTTGCCTCTGGGAACAATGTTGTCAATAAAACATGGTAATTAAATATTCAAGATTATTTAAAAAAGCTACTTTTGCGAACTAGTCCAAGGTTTTTCGCCCGATCAGAACCAAACCAGTGCAGCAATACTCTATGGACAGTGTTTATGAATAATTATCAAAAAAAAGTTGAACTTTAAACTCACGGTCGCAAAGGGGCGCCAAATCGTTTGAAAGAGGCGGGGACAATTTTACTAAAATGGAGATAGCTCTTGAACGGAATGAGGTATCTTCACCAAACTCGGTACACATATGTATGAGCTCAATCTTTGGTCAAATAAAAAAAATTGCGCAGCTCTGCCACTTGGGGGCGCTATAA
>NW_015505463.1:646969-655846 GCF_001515645.1 Sinocyclocheilus grahami | reverse complement strand
CCCAATCAGAACCAAACCAGTGCAGCAATACTCTATGGACAGTGTTTATGAATAATTATCAAAAAAATGTTGAATTTTGTCATTCGCTTACTTTTTAACGGTGTCGTTTAGAGAAGGGGCGTGGCCAAAAATACCCAAATGCCTATAAAACCTAAACGAAAACTCCAAACTTTACGAAACTTGATGAAAACATGTGACAGAAGACACTTAACAAGCATGCAAAGTTTCATGGAGATCTGACCCTAGGTGGCGCTATAACAGTCATAACTGTTAAAAATCATCATATTTCTTTGGTAAATTATCTGCTTTTGCCCAAAATGCTATTTTTAATCATAGATTTAAGGGGTTACAGCCATGTTAACAAAATCTTTTTCCTTATGTGCTTAATTGCCTTAACTGCTTGAACCCCGGTAATCGCTGCTTGCAGCTATATTTATAATTATTATTATTATTAATAATAATAATTTAATTGATGTTTTATTTTTTGCTATCAAGTATACACTTCCCCCTCTTTTGTCCTGTTTTTGTTTCAGGTGGCAGTAGTAGTTCAGAAGCCAGGAACAAAACTGATGCTCAAAGGATAGTTCTAGTGATGTTTCTTGGTGGCTGCACCTTCTCTGAGATCTCTGCACTCCGGTTCCTTGGCAAGGAAAGAGGTGAAATATTCTAGAATGTATTTTGTGTTTTTATAGATACTTATTACGTAAAACAAATTGAATATATGGTTAATATAAAACTGTCCATTTGAAAGGTTGCAGATTCATAGTTGTCACTACAGCCATCACTAACAGTGCACGGCTTCTGGAAGCATTACTGGATAACCATGCTTGAGTCTGAGACAACATTCCACAAGAAGACACTCTGATCAATTCCAGGAGAGGGCAAAAAGGACAGACTATGCCCGAATTGTCCCAGACTTCTATATCATCCCCAAACAAATGTACCGTTATAGGGGATGACAAAAAGGTGTGATTATTCTTAAAGGGATAGTTCACCCAAAAAGGACAATTCTGCCATCATTTACCCTCCCTCACGTGTTTCAAATCTGCATGACTTTCTTTCTTTTGCAGAACATAGAAGAAGATATTTTGAAGAATGTTTGTAACCAAACAGCTTTGGTGACCATTGACCTTGTATAGAAAAAACTCGGAAATGTTTCTCAAAATATGTTCTTTTATGTTTCACAGAAGAAAGAAAGTCATGCATGTCTGGAACGGCATGAGGGTGAGTAAATTACGACAGGATTGTGGTTTTCGGGTGAACTGTCCCTTTGTCTGTCTGCGCAGGTGTCCTCTGAATTTATGCGTGGATAATTGGCAAACATGGGATATAAAAAACTGCTCTTTATAAAATGTTTTATACTCTCTGTTCAGAACTTGCCATGCATGTAGTAACTGATTCAAAACTGATCAATAAAACAGTTACTGGTGTGTCTTTTAGCTCCATCCAACTATTATTGAGTACACAGTGAAATGGCCAGTGAACCCATTTAGCTACATGTATATTTTCAAGTCAAAGTTAATTGTTTATTTTTGAAATGACCAACAATATGACATACAATAAGCACATTACACAAATATGGTACATGTGATACACTTTGTTATGAGACGTATTATATATGTTTAATATTATCTAACATAAATTTAACCTAGCATGAAAAGCAACTTGTTTTAAACAAACCAAATATGGGTATGGAAATGAAATATAAATAGTGCAATAAACAGAGATATTTCAAGATATGTTATAAGACGTCGGAAATATAGGGTAAAATGGACCATCACTATTGTCGAACAATTACTTTTCAATTCAAAAACAATTCAATTTTTGTTACTATAAAATATGAATGGGAAAAAAATCAGAAGTGGTCGTTTAAAACCGTCTCTGAGGTCACGGTGGAAGAATCCGTCTGTTTGTCTGACACTTCCTCACGCATGCGCAGGAAAGCTCGAATCAGCCAATCAGACGAGCGGCGCTCGTTCGACGCATATTTTGAATCAGACAGAAACGGTTACGCGCACGGTCGGAGTGCGAGGACTGTGGGGTCACATATTCCTTTACAAAACCCAAATAAACAAGCGAAAAGCCTTGTCTTGGGGTGAAGATGAGGAAGAGGTGAGTACGTTTGCTGATATGTTTTAATTTGGGGGTGTTTATTTACGAATGCGGAGACATATTTAAACGCGTGTCATTTGATCAAAATGTAGTTTGAGCTGCAGCTTGTTTTGAAGATGACATTTGACATTGCAATTTATGTTAATCAACACGCGAGATCATTAGTTTACATGTCATTTAACTGTCTGAGATTCATGCAGCGCGTAACGTTACTGCTGTTGAGATAGCAGGTGTTTTCAGCTCGTATGGGTGGGTAACGTAACGGTAACTGTTATTTATATAATGTCATGGCAAACCCGACTCAGTAAAGCAGTAAGTTAACGTGCATTCACTGAATGAATAAATGCCAATATATGAAAACGTTTCATCGCATTTCTAAACAATCGAATGTACATAACTTTTTATTAATTTTTTTAAAGTAGATACTAATGTAGTAACTTCTGTTAATGTTATTAATGAACCTAATCACTGGTGGATATCTGTAAGTACATAAATGTCAAGGAATAGATGTTTATCAACAATGTATTTTCTGTTCTTTCTCTCAATGATTTTAGTGAGGTGATTGCTGCAGAATCAGTGGCATGTCTGAATAAAGCTCTCTGCCATCTGAAGGACATCTGGGAGGAAATTGGCATCCCTGAGGACCAGCGATTAGAAAGAACAAATGTGGTTAAGAATCATGTCAAAGTGAGTACTTGAGCAGCATCTGGTGAATCCTCAGGGCCGCATTAAAGGGGTCATATGATGTTGCTAAAAATAACATTATTTGGTGTAATGAAAGTGTTTATGCGGTTTAAAGTAAAAAAAAAAAAAAACACATTATTTTCCACATACTGTACATTATTGTTTCGCCTCTATGCTCCGCCTTTCTGAAACGCGTTGATTTTTACAAAGCTCATCGGTCTGAAAAAGCGAGGTGTGCTGTGATTGGCCCGTTATCCAGTGCGTTGTGATTGGCCGAATACCTCAAGCGTGAGACGGAAATGTTACGCCCCTTACCATACTGTGATGGCATGTCCCAGCCGGAGCGACGAGACAAAATCTTTAAAACCCATAATAAACGAGGCATTCGTTGCATCCAGTGGGGACATTATAATGACTTATACTGTCTTTTTACGCGTTGCATCGGGCCGCGTAAACCTAAAACCATGTCCACATTTGTGATCGGAGAAACGACAAACAACAAGCCCTACTCTACAATGTCCCAGCCGGAGCGACGAGACAAAATCTTTAAAACCCATAATAAACGAGGCATTCGTTGCATCCAGTGGGGACATTATAATGACTTATACTGTCTTTTTACGCGTTGCATCGGGCCGCGTAAACCTAAAACCATGTCCACATTTGTGATCGGAGAACCGACAAACAACAAGCCCTACTCTACACTGCCCAAAACTCGCGTTTGAATCATCAGTGGCAAATCCTTTAAATGAAAACGTACTTACAGTCTGTGAATCAGAACAGCCGGCATTGTAGTCTACTCTCCCAGGTTCAGGAAACAGTCCTCCATAAAATGTGCTGCACACATCTGAATATTTGGGTTGAACTGTTCTGGAACAGTGTTGTAAATACAACTTAACCACTGATTTCTAGTCATGTCCTCTTTTGGAAGACCAAACAAAGTAGTTTCGCTTTCACAACGAAACACACGGCGGGCTAGAGTGAGCGGAGGCCGGAGGCCTAGAGTGAGGAACGGCCGGCGAGCTGAGTGAGCGGCGGCCGGCGGGCTTGAGAACGGCGCAGCCGGCGGATTCGACGAAGGAGCATCCGGAGGGCTTGCGGCAGCCACATGTGACGACCCCTATATTAGGTTGCTTTGGAGGAATGGTTCACCCAAAAATTAAAGTTATGTTGTTGTTGTTCTCAACCTGTATGAGTTTCCTTCTGCTGTTGAATGCAAACATATATATTTAGAACAATACTGGTAACCAAACAGTTTCTTTGGCATCATGACTTCCATAGTATGGAGAGAAAAAACACTATTTGGAGGGACCAACAGGGACCACTTCCTGGTGGTTACGAATACTCTTCAAAATATCTTCTTTTATGTTGAGAACAAAGAAATTCATACAGGTTCAGAACAACTTGAAACTGAGTAAATAATACTGTTGTATTGTGTGTAAACTGATACTATAATATTTTAATTTTTGGGTGAACTATATCCCTTTAAAATCTCATCATATAATGCCAGGATCTCATAATAGCCAACTATTGCACATGCTTTATCTTTAACTATTAACGTTCATTTAAGACACAAATGACTGTGTTGACAAGGAGACAGGCATTTTGACGCATAACTATGTGTATTCGAACGTTAAAGCACAAGGTGAGAAAAATAACTCTTAATTTAGTCTGTTTTTGCAAGTGCGCTCCGCGCGTATCAGAAACAGTCTTAACGCGCGCATTTGCCAAAATGAATTCTGACCCACTGCTTAATGTCCCTGAACAGTTAAATTAGTTTTTAAACCACAATGCTTAAAATGCTTTTAAATTAAAAGTAGGGATGCACGATATATCGGCCACCATATCGGTATCGGCCGATAAATGCTAATTTTTTCTGTTATCGGTATCGGCCTGATAAGAAAATTTGGCCGATATCTTAAAGTAATAATGCATTATTTCCTTCAGAGACACTTCAGATGCGCGCTGTTCGTTTGCAACCTTTTGTGCAATTGTACGTTGTAATATTGTGTTTATTTGATGTATATCTGATTTATCTCATATAGAATGCGTTTGGTTAAGTTAAAAAGAGCGCTTCAGTTTACCGGTGATCGTCTTTAGCTCAGCACACGCAGCTCAAACAGCAGTGCACAACATTAATAACTATGATTGGGAATGTCGTGTATATAACATTCTAATGAGAAAATTATTATAATAAAACGTTGTGAATTCTTTGGGTTTAGTTGCTGAGTTTCAGCGCGTTGTTATGGGAAGAGCACATCCACAACAGGATCACACATTCTGACTATAGCACGCAATAACTGAATCATTTTGTACATGTATAAGTTGTAATATTCTGTTTATGTTGTATTAATATTAATCTCAGGATGCATTTCCTTGAGTTAAATAAGCTGCCAGCAAAACGCTTCAGTTTACCGTGTTCATTCAGCTCTTCAGCTTCAGCACGCGCAGCTCAACGGCTGCTATTTAAAACAGTGGTATTAATTTGTTACTTTTTCAAAATCATCGATACATTATTAATAACAACAACCACTTGTATTTTTCTCTTATTATTTTCATCAACAATATGGTTTAGTAATTAAAATAATTTAATTATTGTCCGTGCAGAGGCTATTCCGTTTTATTGATCTATGGCGCATTCATTTGGATTCTTTACACGTGTATACATCTACAGGGCTCCAGACTAACATTTGAGAGCAGTGGCACCAGCGCCACCAAGTTCTACAGATGGTGGCACTAGGAGCAGATTTGGTAGCGTTGGGGGTGGTGTGCGGGAGTATTAAAATATAGATCATTTAATCATACAATTACTATTGTTTTGCATTAATAAGTGCAGTTACTAATAATATTACATGTTCATTTCTTGTTTATTTTTCTTTTGTTTATTGTTTATACAGATTTGACAGTAAAGCACTAAGCTTGAGTTAAGATGCATACAAAATTTACTTGTATTAACAACAGTAACAGGTGCAAAATCTAATGTTTATATAGAATATTTATATATTCCACTCTTATTAAATGTACCATTATTCTTCTAGTACAGTGTTTCTCAACCCTGGTCCTGGGTGCCCCCCCAACCCTGCACATTTTGTGTCTCCCTAATCAAACACACCTGGTTCAACTCATTAGCTCATTAGAAGAAACTCCAGGACCTGAAATGGGTGTGTCAGATAAGGGAGACATACAAAATTAGCAGTGTTGGGGGGCGCCCAGGACCAGGGTTGAGAAACACTGTTCTAGTATATGGAACTGACCAACTTCAGTAATTATGTGTGATTTTAATAGCAGATTGAAGAAAAGTTTGTTTTTCAAGGCACTTTGTGACTTTTCTTACTTCATACACAAATAAAGTGTAAAATTCTGACAAAATCTGATTTCTTGATGATTTGATATTTTATAATAGTGATTTTATAATTTCAAAATATAGAGAAAAAGTAGAAATTAATGACTAATAAGCCAATAAGTGCTCCTCTGCTGCCGTCTACTGGTTATAATTGTGATTTGATGTATTTTTGTTTATTTTTACATAAGTGTTTGTTTACCACAAAGTGTATTTTGGTCATCCCATTAAAAATAACATTCAAACTGGATCATTTTAGAGCTTTAAAGTGCTGGAAATAGTTGTGTGAGATGCTTGAAAGTCATTGAAAAGTGCTTGAAATTCTCTCTCAAAAGGTTGTACAAACCCTGAAATGAATGATGTAATGCATTCGACTATTTCTACCACAACACCATGGTTCCAGTTAGCCTTACCGCTTCTGGTTTCCTGACGTATGTCAGCGCTGTTTATAACAGAGAATTCTGTGCAGAATTTGAATTATTCTCACTAGATCTCGCAGCAACCTTATCATTGTGCGGTGATTTCAAACGCTTCTCACTGGATCTGCAGCACTGTTGTATCTGTGCAGTAACGGTGTCACGAAATCAACTTTGGCTCCCGAGTAAAGCTGTTCTGAGCTCGGACAAGTTTGTTTGCATCGCGGTCCGCGCTGTGCAACTGAAACGTAGCGTGGTTTAATTTAGCTTTTGTTTCGTTTGCCGTTGGATGTTTCTCAAATGCAACAGAAATGGCAGCGCTTATGAGCGCCAGTGCGACCTCTCACAAAAATTAGTCGCACCGACAGAGAAAATGGTCTCAAAATGCGACCATTTGGTCGCAGTCTGGAGCCCTACGTCTATCAAGTTAATAATCAAACTAACCTAAAATCTGTGGGGATGATGATGCTGTGTTTTTATCGGCTCCATGTGTCCGGTCCATTTGCGGTTCCACAACTCCCACTCCATCATCAGCTTTAGTAAAATAAACTAGCTGTGGATTGTTAAAAAAAAAATTCTCACTATTTTTTTCCCAAATAGTTGACGTTTTTACTTATCGAAGATTGGCTACGTGCACAGTTCATTCAAAAGTAAAATATATAATAAATTAGGGTTGTGCGATTAATCGAAATCGTCATAAAATCGCGATTTGAGTTTGCTCGATTTCTAAATCACTTTATAGCACGATTTTCTGCGCCCCCGACCTCCCGCAGTATGCTATCCGAACCAATCAGAATGCAGCGTGCCTAAATGGAGCACGAGAACAGAACAGACTGGTTCTGGAGCGGACTGCAAACGCGTTCTGTGCGAAAGCAAAATGAGTCCATGCTGCTTCTGCACCACATACACATACTGTATATGCACTGCAGATGGAGTACGTGTGAATTTGGCGCAACAAATCTAGTTCAACATCTGAGGCAACGTCACAAAGAGCTCTATGACCAATGCATTGCAAAACAAATCCCTGGACATGGGATTTTTTTCTTTTTCTGCCATGTCTATTCTAGAGACATTTTGTTATACCTTTACTTAGTGATTATTTTGCCTTATGTCCTTGAAATTCTCTCTCAAAAGGTTGTACAAACCCTGAAATGAATGATGTAATGCATTCGACTATTTCTACCACAACACCATGGTTCCAGTTAGCCTTACCGCTTCTGGTTTCCTGACGTATGTCAGCGCTGTTTATAACAGAGAATTCTGTGCAGAATTTGAATTATTCTCACTAGATCTCGCAGCAACCTTATCATTGTGCGGTGATTTCAAACGCTTCTCACTGGATCTGCAGCACTGTTGTATCTGTGCAGTAACGGTGTCACGAAATCAACTTTGGCTCCCGAGTAAAGCTGTTCTGAGCTCGGACAAGTTTGTTTGCATCGCGGTCCGCGCTGTGCAACTGAAACGTAGCGTGGTTTAATTTAGCTTTTGTTTCGTTTGCCGTTGGATGTTTCTCAAATGCAACAGAAATGGCAGCGCTTATGAGCGCCAGTGCGACCTCTCACAAAAATTAGTCGCACCGACAGAGAAAATGGTCTCAAAATGCGACCATTTGGTCGCAGTCTGGAGCCCTACGTCTATCAAGTTAATAATCAAACTAACCTAAAATCTGTGGGGATGATGATGCTGTGTTTTTATCGGCTCCATGTGTCCGGTCCATTTGCGGTTCCACAACTCCCACTCCATCATCAGCTTTAGTAAAATAAACTAGCTGTGGATTGTTAAAAAAAAAATTCTCACTATTTTTTTCCCAAATAGTTGACGTTTTTACTTATCGAAGATTGGCTACGTGCACAGTTCATTCAAAAGTAAAATATATAATAAATTAGGGTTGTGCGATTAATCGAAATCGTCATAAAATCGCGATTTGAGTTTGCTCGATTTCTAAATCACTTTATAGCACGATTTTCTGCGCCCCCGACCTCCCGCAGTATGCTATCCGAACCAATCAGAATGCAGCGTGCCTAAATGGAGCACGAGAACAGAACAGACTGGTTCTGGAGCGGACTGCAAACGCGTTCTGTGCGAAAGCAAAATGAGTCCATGCTGCTTCTGCACCACATACACATACTGTATATGCACTGCAGATGGAGTACGTGTGAATTTGGCGCAACAAATCTAGTTCAACATCTGAGGCAACGTCACAAAGAGCTCTATGACCAATGCATTGCAAAACAAATCCCTGGACATGGGATTTTTTTCTTTTTCTGCCATGTCTATTCTAGAGACATTTTGTTATACCTTTACTTAGTGATTATTTTGCCTTATGTC
>NW_015505463.1:642459-646956 GCF_001515645.1 Sinocyclocheilus grahami | reverse complement strand
TTGTTTATTTTTCTTTTGTTTATTGTTTATACAGATTTGATAGTAAAGCACTAAGCTTGAGTTAAGATGCATTCACAATTTACTTTTATTAACAACACTTTGTGACTTTTCTTACTTCATGCACAAAAAAAGTGTAAAGAACTGACAAAATCTGATTTCTTGATGATTTGATATTTTATAATAGTGATTTTATAATTTCAAAATATAGAGAAAAAGTAGAAATTAATGACTAATAAGCCAATAAGTGCTCCTCTGCTGCCGTCTACTGGTTATAATTGTGATTTGATGTATTTTTGTTTATTTTTACATAAGTGTTTGTTTACCACAAAGTGTATTTTGGTCATCCCATTAAAAATAACATTCAAACTGGATCATTTTAGAGCTTTAAAGAGCTGGAAATAGTTGTGTGAGATGCTTGAAAGTCATTGAAAAGTGCTTGAAATTCTCTCTCAAAAGGTTGTACAAACCCTGAAATGAATGATGTAATGCATTCGACTATTTCTACCACAACACCATGGTTCCAGTTAGCCTTACCGCTTCTGGTTTCCTGACGTATGTCAGCGCTGTTTATAACAGAGAATTCTGTGCAGAATTTGAATTATTCTCACTAGATCTCGCAGCAACCTTATCATTGTGCGGTGATTTCAAACGCTTCTCACTGGATCTGCAGCACTGTTGTATCTGTGCAGTAACGGTGTCACGAAATCAACTTTGGCTCCCGAGTAAAGCTGTTCTGAGCTCGGACAAGTTTGTTTGCATCGCGGTCCGCGCTGTGCAACTGAAACGTAGCGTGGTTTAATTTAGCTTTTGTTTCGTTTGCCGTTGGATGTTTCTCAAATGCAACAGAAATGGCAGCGCTTATGAGCGCCAGTGCGACCTCTCACAAAAATTAGTCGCACCGACAGAGAAAATGGTCTCAAAATGCGACCATTTGGTCGCAGTCTGGAGCCCTACGTCTATCAAGTTAATAATCAAACTAACCTAAAATCTGTGGGGATGATGATGCTGTGTTTTTATCGGCTCCATGTGTCCGGTCCATTTGCGGTTCCACAACTCCCACTCCATCATCAGCTTTAGTAAAATAAACTAGCTGTGGATTGTTAAAAAAAAAATTCTCACTATTTTTTTCCCAAATAGTTGACGTTTTTACTTATCGAAGATTGGCTACGTGCACAGTTCATTCAAAAGTAAAATATATAATAAATTAGGGTTGTGCGATTAATCGAAATCGTCATAAAATCGCGATTTGAGTTTGCTCGATTTCTAAATCACTTTATAGCACGATTTTCTGCGCCCCCGACCTCCCGCAGTATGCTATCCGAACCAATCAGAATGCAGCGTGCCTAAATGGAGCACGAGAACAGAACAGACTGGTTCTGGAGCGGACTGCAAACGCGTTCTGTGCGAAAGCAAAATGAGTCCATGCTGCTTCTGCACCACATACACATACTGTATATGCACTGCAGATGGAGTACGTGTGAATTTGGCGCAACAAATCTAGTTCAACATCTGAGGCAACGTCACAAAGAGCTCTATGACCAATGCATTGCAAAACAAATCCCTGGACATGGGATTTTTTTCTTTTTCTGCCATGTCTATTCTAGAGACATTTTGTTATACCTTTACTTAGTGATTATTTTGCCTTATGTCTGTTCTAGAGACAGGTTACAGCTTTTTGATAAAGCTCTAATTGGTTTTCTTTTGAAAATATTTTTAAAATTCACACTGAATGCATTAATGACTGTAAAGCATGTCTGTGTGTGTCAAAATCGTGATTAAAATCGAAATCGCAAAATTGATCAAAGAAGTCGCGATAGGTTTTTTTTGTCCATATCGCACAGCCCTATAATAAATGCATTTGATTGGTAAACCAAATTCAAATGTGACGTTTTAATCTCTAATGATAATGCATGGAATTTACGGAAAAACTAAAAAGTGAGGGGCGTGGTGGGGCTTTGGCAATCAGCGCTACCGATGTCCGTCAATCTACTCCACAGCCAATCACGGGCCCCCTCCTTACTTGGGCCCCGGGGCTTCAGCCCCACCTAGCTCAATGGTTAATGCGGCCCTGTGAATCCTATGAAAGAGTGTTTTCAGTGATAACCTAACAAAACATGTGCTTTAGAGTCTTCTGGACATGATGATTGTGGAGGAAGAGAGTCTGCGGAAACGTCTCATGACAAGTATTGAGAAATGTCAAAAAGAGTTGAGTAACTTGTGCTTGGAACTGCAGCTCCCCCCATTTCAGGTAAGTATTTACTCTGGATACATACTTCAGATAACACCATGGTAACCAGAAAAAAAAAGAGGTTTTGAATAAAGTTTGGAACTGAGATTTTTTTTTTTCTTTTGTTTTTGAAAGCAATCTCTTACGCTCACCAAGGCTGCATTTTTGTGATCAAAAATACTGTAAAAACAGATATACAGTACACTATCAGTATATATACTGATACACTATGTGTTGAAAACAGTAGTTTAGCTTACTATTTGTGTGGAAACTGATCTTTTTTTTCAGTTTTCTTTGATATATAGAAAACGTTTATTTTGAATTGATCACTTTTGATCTTTTTATCGCATCCTTGATGAATAAATGTATTAATTTCTTAAAAAATCGAACTTTCCCCGAACTTTTGAACAGTACTACATCCCGGTTTCCACTAAAATATTAAGCAGCACAACTGTTTTCAACATTGATAATAACATAAATGTTTCTTGAGCACCAAATCAGTGTATCAGAATGGTTTCTGAAGGATCATGTTATACTGAAAACTGGAGTAATGGCTGCTGAAAATTCAGCTTTGTCATCACATGAAAAAATTATTATATTTTAAAATTAAAAAAAGGTTATTTTAAATTATTTTTTCACAATATAACTGTTTTTACTATTATATGATATAATTACTATTATTATTAATCAAATAAATGCAGCCTTGGTGAGCATTAATGATTCCAAACCTTTGACTATAGAAAATGTCTTTATAGCTAATACACTAAAAGCCACATAACTCCAATTTTGATTGTATGAGGTCACAACAGAATGAAGAAACATATTTTTTGTGGTTCTGGTTCATAATCATTTTAGGAGGACAGAAGTAGCACAATGCTACAGCAGGAAAAAGACCTCCGGATGCATGTTGAAGTGATGTTAAAGGAGAAAAATCAGAGAATGCAAGCGCTCAAAGCCTTAACCGAGCAGGATCAGGATCTCTGTGACCTGCTCTGCTTGCAGCCGTTTTCTATCTCTGCTAGTTCTGTTCCTTCCCTGGAACAGCTGGAGAAATTCCGTCAACACATCTCCTCTCTCACTGCTGAGAAAGTATGACGTTAAGTCTTTGTTTTAAATACTACACTCTTATAAACGTCTCAGCAATTGAAATATTATGTTCAGTTTGATACAGTGTTTTTTATATATGTTTAAAGGAACGAAGACACAATGAATTTGTCACATTGAAGAAGCAAATAATATTTTGCATGGGGGATCTGGATCAGTTGCCTGAGACTAGTTTTGAAAAGGATGTCGTTTGTGAAGATGAAGAGAATTTTTGCTTGTCTAAAGAAAACATTGATTCACTCAAAGTCCTCCTTCACCAGGTACAACATAAGCTCAGTCTGACATACTCTAAACATTGTAAACAGTTATATAACTCAGTATTTAAACATTTCAGTTGGAGAGCAGAAAGACAGAGAATGAACGTGTCTGTGGCTCTTATCGGGAGAAGATCCATGAACTATGGGAACGGTTGCAGATTCCACAGGAAGAGCGTGATGCAATTTGTGAACACATAACCCTGTCAAAGAAAAGAAATCTGCAAGCTGTTAGTAACCTTTTGACTTTTTGCTTCTATCAAAAACACATTATTTTTCCTTACCTTAATTATACAACATTGCATTAATTACAGGGTTCCCGCAGGGTCTTAAAAAGTCTTAAATTGTACAAGAAAGTCTTAATTAGGATTTCAGGAGGTCTTAAATTTGGGGACAGAAAGATCAGAATTGCGATATGGCTTTATGTGACGATTAAAGGGGTCATATGATGCTGCTAAAAAGAACATTATTTTGTGTATTTGGTGTAATGAAATGTGTTTATGCGGTTTAAGGTAAAAAAAAAAACACATTATTTTCCACATACTGTACATTATTGTTTCTCCTCTATGCCCCGCCTTTCTGAAACACGTCGATTTTTACAAAGCTCATCGTTCTGAAAAGCGAGGTGTGCTGTGATTGGCCCGTTATCCAGTGCATTGGATTGGCCGAATACCTCAAGCGTGTGACGGAAATGTTACGCCCCTTACCATATTGTGATGATGCCCTGTCAGGCCGGAGCGATGATTCAAAAACATGAAAACCCATTATAAACGAGGCATTCGTTGCATCCAGTGGGGACATAATTATGGATTATAATGATTTATACTGTCTTTTTACGCGTTGTGTTGCATCGTGCCGCGTAAACATAAAACCATGTCTGCATTTGTGATCGGAGAAATGACAAACAACAAG
>NW_015505463.1:630378-641352 GCF_001515645.1 Sinocyclocheilus grahami | reverse complement strand
CACAGCGTCACACACGGCGGCCTACAGTGAGCAGAAGCCGGGGGCTAGCGTGAGGAACGGCCGGAGGGTTAGAGTAAGCTTGAGAACGGCGCGGCCGGCGATTTCGACGAAGGAGCGTCCGGAAGGACATGTGATGACCCCGGGCTGGACTCCGCTTCGTCCACAGTGAAAGCCGATCCGGCGATCCACAGAGCAAAGTTGTAGTATTTCCTCAGCAACCAGCACGGATCAGCTCCAGGCATGACGAAGCAGATATCGTCATCTTTTGGAAGGCCAAACAAAGTAGTTTCGCTTTCATTACCAAGCACACAGTGCCTTCACGACATGGCGGCAGCAACAATACTACAGCGAGAATAAAAGTTACGCCTTCTTTCTTTGCGTGAACATTTGGGTGGCGTTATGCAAATCTTCCCACATAGCGACGTAGATATGTGGGGGCGTGTTAGAACGAGCCGTTTTAGGTAGGCATGGCTGACTCTTAACTTTTATAAAGAATATCTCTTTGGATTTGAGACTTTAGTCTTTGCAACTTTACAGATCTTCTTTATGCACCAAGAGCTTGTAACACTCCAAAGAGAAAGGAAAAATTGAAATCGCATCATATGACTCCTTTAAACTTCAAAAGGCTATGATTTCATTTAATAAACACCAGCGCTGCACGTTTCCGCATCAGATGCTGAGCTGCTTTGTATTCTTCTGTTACCGGGGAAACCGTTATATTTCTGCAGTTCCGAAAGCGCCTCCTGCTGGCAGAAAATCAATGAGCATTTTCAATAAGCCTGTTTTATTGGAGTAGGGTATTCCGGAGGCTGCAGTTTTTAGGTTTTAAATTCCGTTTTCTTAGAAATAAAGACTTGTGTCTTTGCGAGACTTGTTCATTAGCTGCAGCGCAGCACTTCACATCTGATGTCTGACCCACTACAAATCAAAAGTGCAATAAACTGTAAAAAAAACTGCGGTACAAATTAGTGTGTTTATTAGTACATTAATAAATGTAAAATAATTTGAATACAAATACTAGTTTACAGCATCCAGCAGCACAGTGAACTGTTTTGCACACCTAAATAGGCTAAATGGCGATTGCTGACATCACCTCGAACAATCAAGTTCATGCCAGCTCTTACATTAAAAATAAGATGTAAAGATAAAAAATGAATAGTTTCCATGGATCTAGTCTTTGCATCTGTTTGTTTGATGTTTGAATCAGGTCTCCTCTGTTGGAATAGAATTGGCTAGATGGCGCTGTCACAGAAAAATAGTATCCTAGTTGAAACGTGGTCCTGAAACTGCAGCCTCCGTTATTGCAGGAACACAGTATTGGAGTTGTTTTTGTTCAGACCAATGTGAAAATCGACCCATGTTTTTAAACCTGCAAACACGCAGAGCTGTAAATGCGAACTGGTGGATCGATAAGAAGATAATGCATTATAAAAATCTAAACAGTAAAATGTATGTTATTTTATTAATATAATAATTTATTGATAATAATTGTTTAAATTAATATAATAATTAATACTTTTGACTCGTCCATTTTATTTAAAATGGTTTAAAGGCTGAAATGTGAAGTGTATCATTTTATAAAAATTTTTGTTTTTGTTAACGTCTATCTGAACTGTAAATCATGTTTTTATAGTAATTTTACACTTCAATATGTTACTATAGACATTGCCCTACCCCGCTCATAATGGTATTAATTTTATTTGTGCAGGTCTTAAAAAAAGGTTTTAAAAAGTCTTAAATTTCAGTTTAAAATTCCTGCATTCTAATCCTGAATTAAGGCTTCTAAATGGCTAACCATTGTATTGAACACAGATAATTCATTGTTTATATCCTCTACTGTCAGTTACAAGCTGAGGTCAAACGTCTTGAAGAACTGAAGTTTAAAAATATTCAAAATGTTACTGAGGCCATTCGGAATGAGATTGCCGTATTCTGGGATAAGTGCTTTTATAGCTCTGACCAACGGCAAACTTTTGTGCCCTTTTATGATGGTGAGTAGTAATTTTCTATATTACATTGTTGACTTCAAAATCTGCCTGTCTTTTGTAATAAAATGAAGATTTAAAGGTTGCTTTTTTCCTAAGATGATTTCAGCGAGGAACTCCTAAGCTTACATGATGCAGAAATAGTGCGGCTTAAGCAGTACTATGAGGATCATAAAGATCTTTTTGAAGGTGTTCACAAATGGGAGGAAAGCTGGAGACTTTTCTTAGAGCTTGAAGTAAGTTGAACTAACTGAAAATATTCATCATATGCTTTTGCATCACCTAACTCTGCACATTTTGTGGTAGGAAAAGGCCAAAGATCCATCCAGATTCACCAACAGAGGAGGAAACCTTCTAAAGGAGGAGAAACAACGGGCTGATCTGGTCAAAAGTCTCCCCAAGGTAATTATGACATATATGTCTATATATATATATATATATATATATATATATATATATAGCACTCCTTCTGCTGACCAGCTTTTTGAAGATGCTGATTTCATTTTCCAGCAGGATTTGGCACCTGCCCACACTGCCAAAAGCACCAAAAGTTGGTTAAATGACCATGGTGTTGGTGTGCTTGACTGGCCAGCAAACTCACCAGACCTGAACCCCATAGAGAATCTATGGGGTATTGTCAAGAGGAAAATGAGAAACAAGAGACCAAAAATGCAGATGAGCTGAAGGCCACTGTCAAAGAAACCTGCAGTACCACAAACTGATCACCTCTATGCCACGCCGAATTGAGGCAGTAATTAAAGCAAAAGGAGCCCCTACCAAGTATTGAGTACATGTACAGTAAATGAACATATATTCCAGAAGGCCAACAATTCACTAAAAATGTTTTTTTATTGGTCTTATGAAGTATTCTAATTTGTTGAGATAGTGAACTGGTGGGTTATTGTTAAATGTGAGCCAAAATCATCACAATTAAAAGAACCAAAGACTTAAACTACTTCAGTCTGTGTGCATTGAATGTATTTAATACACTAAACTACTTCAGTCTGTGTGCATTGAATTGATTTAATACACAAGTTTCACAATTTGAGTTGAATTACTGAAATAAATGAACTTTTTCCACGACATTCTAATTTATTGAGATGCACCTGTAAATATACTGCCATAGGGTCAGTAAGATTTTTTTTTTTTTACTAAATTCATACTTTAATTCAGCAAGGATGGATTGAATTAAAGTTTTTTTACGTTCAAAGATTTCTAATCCAAATAAATAATGTTCTTTTGCACTTTCTATTCATCAAAGAATCCTGAAAAAATGAATCATGGTTTCTACAAAAATATTAAGCAGCACAACTGTTTTCAACATTGATAATAGAAATGTTTCTTGAGCACCAAATGAACATATTAGAATGATTTCTGAAGGATCATGTGACACTGAAGACTGGAGTAATTTCTGCTGAAAATTCAGCTTTGTCATCACAGGATTAAGTTACATTTTAATTTAAATTGTAATGATATCTCACAATATTACTGTTTTTACTTTATTTTTGATCAAATAACTGCAACCTTGGTGAGCATAAGGGACTTTATAAATCTTGCCAACCCAAAACTTTTGAATGGTAATATGATATAAGCTTAGTAGTAATTGAGTCTCTCTCATTTAGCTTGAGAAGAAGCTGAAGGCTGAGATTGAACAGTGGGAACATGAACAGAACAGAGAGTTTCAGGTGAATGGTCAAAAGTTCATGCAGTTTGTTACTGATCAATGGGAGTCGTACCGGCTGGAGAAAGAGCGGGAAAAACAGGAGCGGGTATGTGTGTATTTCACTTCACTGGGCATTGGGATATACATGTATTCTAGAGCTGTGAATTAAGTGTGATTTTGATGCATTAACCCAAGAGTAGTTTGTATTCAGGAATTATGCATTATTAGAGAATGACCAGTTGAAAACCATTAAAAAGATTTAACATTGATACATTTTAATAATACAAGAAGTTTCTTGCAGCAACTAAAGAAGAGCAAACAGACAGAGGTGGACATGGTCTATGGTACTGTGATCCGGACACCAACTAAACGAAGATTTCTGGGAAGCACAACACCTTGTAAAGCTCGAAAGGCAAGTACCAAAGGATTTTATTTCCTGATGAAGACAGCAGGTTTAAAGTCAACGTGGAACCCTCGCAGCCCATTTTAAATGTAATGTGTCTAATTTGTGAGTGGAAACAAGTATATCAGTAGAAAACATGCAATGCAAGACTTGATTTATTTAATGTTTTATCCATTGGGAATTGACTGGGTTGTGAAAAGTTCATGTTGATTTTATTCTCATTACACACCTTGATGCACAATACATTTTAAATGAATACATGGCTGTTGCAGTATTAACTCTGGCTTTTCCTCAGCTAAACGCTACCTCCAGTACTGGCACTTCTAACAGCACTATCCGATCTGTCTTTGGTGGTACTGTCTGCCATTCTCCTATATCACGCCCTCCGATTTCAGCAATCAAGGTCAGTGCACACCACGGCCATAACAAAACTATTATACTCAAGCTTAACTAATTTGCTCAATCCTTTACTGATTAACTAAGTTAATGTTACATCTTCCCTTACGTGTCTTCTTTCAAAGCAGGGTAATGTGAGGACTCCAGGCCACAGCAAACCTCCTCATCAAGGTTTGCAAGAACGCAATAAGGAGAATATCTGTCATCTAACTGGTGGCGTGGCTGGGATGACAAAGGTGCCAGCTAGTCCACAGCGTAACTTCAGCATTAACTCTGTCGCAAGCACCTATTCAGAATTTCAGGTAAACTCTTCATCTTCTCCATCAGTAACTCACAGTCTGGACAAAGAGAGCAAGAGCTTGAACTGAATTGTGTTTTAAAGGAATAGCTCGCCCAAAAATTACAATTTGCTGAAAATCCCCCTCAGGTCATCCAAGATGTAGATGGCTTTGTTTCTTTATCAGAACTGATTTGGTAAAAAATTTGAGAGTCCAAAGAGCTGATAAAAACATTATAATCCTCATAAATCCAGGCAATCAATTAACATCTAACATGAAAAATATGTGTGTAATAAACAAATCCATCATTAAGATGTTTTTAACTTGAAACTATTTAGGGGTGCTCCGATTGATCGGCTACCGATCACTATCGGCCGATAATCACGTTGGTATGATTGATCGGCGGCCTCTAAAAGGCCGATCTCAAGCAGATGACGCTGCCGTGAGAGGTTTGGCACGACATGCAGCGCACCGTCTCGGTCTCTTTCCGGTGCAGGTCAAATAATTATAATGCTAATTTCTTCATTAAATAATTTCTAAAGTAATTTGAAAACCTCGTGAGACGTCACCTCGCGTGCGCGCTCTCTCTTTCTCAAATGGCTTCAAATCACCACACATCGCGTCTGTCTATAAGCGAGCTGCACGCTGCACAGTTGACACAGGAATTGTCACTTGCACAATCGAGGCAGTGTCACTAAAGTTTATAAATTGCATTACTTTTTAATTCTTCCCAGTGTTTAATCATTCAGCGCCCGCACGCTCTCCTGGAGACCGTGTGCTCATGCACACTCGCAGCGCACACACATAATGCCAAGTTCACATTATACCATATGCAGTGCATACGTGGTGCGTATTTTTTTCACGCTCATGTTAATGAATTAAAGAGTTCACTGCACACGGCTGCGGCCGGCAGTGCGTTCAGGAGCTGTGTGTCTGCAGCAGTGCAGAGATCGTTTCCGCACCGAGTCTATTGCTGCGCTGCAAGAGCTGAATTAAAGTGACAGCTCATTGTTTGCTGTAAATATGAACATGGATTGACACAAAAATGTAGTAATTACACCATAAATGCATATAATTAAAGTCTACTGTGTTTCACAGTCAACACATATGGCTTTTTGGCTAGGTTTAAAGGGAAAGAGCACTTTTAGATAAACAAGGCAATAATAGATGGCACTCATGGAGGAAGGAAAACAAAGTTCTTTATGAACCGCAGGATTGCTTGTAATAAAGATTTAAATGCAAAAGAAAAGGCAGTAGAGCTGACTATTTCTGTCAATGGTAAGTTTGTGATAACGTAAGAAAAGTAGTTTAAATGTTTTGCCACTTGCATGAGCAACTTAATATATAAATCTAGAAGTAAATGCATTGAATAATGTGTTGCTTATTTATTGTGTTTAAACATGTCTGTGAAAGATTGTATTACTGTACTGCATAAAAAAAAAATTGCAATGCTGAAAAAGCATTTCCAGTGACAAATTTTTGGATTTGAAATCAAACTAATGGATAAATGTTGTGTTTGTGGTAAACAGCCACGGATCAGTAGCGGACTGCTGTGTGAAAGCTGCTTCCCCTCTCACAAGAGACACCTAAGAGGGGAATCCCCCCCCATTTTCAAAAACGAAATTCAGGCCCTGAATAAATGTATAAAAATCCTGACTGGAGTATCACTATAAATAGTTATAAATGATAAAAAGAAGGCTTTAAAAAGGTTGATATTGGTGATCGGATCGGCAGATACTGCTTTCTGTGATCGGCGATCGGTGATCGGCCTCAAAAATCCTGATTGGAGCACCCCTAAAACTATTGCTAAAATACAAGTCCTTTATTATCTATAATATTGGTTTCTCCAGTTAAAAAGTAGTCTCCTCTGAATCAGGAGAGAAATATGCACCCATTTCAAGAGACAACATTTCTAAACAAGATGTATCTGTGGATTTTGATGTCAGAGGACAACAGGGGATGGACTTGAGGAAGCGTTATTATGGATTATAAACTTTTATTTTGGCTAGAAGTGACAGTTTAAAGTTAAAATGTGTAGATGGATTTGTTTTTTACAACCATGCAGCTTTTCACTTCACAAGACGTTAATTGATGGTCTGGAGTGGATTATTGTGATGCTTTTATCAGCTGTTTGAACTCTCATTCTGAGGGCACCCGTTCACTGCAGAGGATCCATTGGTGAGCAAGTGAAAGAAACAAACTCGGCTACATCTTGAATGGCCTGGTGGTGAATGAATTTTCAGCAAATTTTCATTTTTATGAGTGAACTATTCCTTTAATGATACGAGCATATAAATGCCTATTTAAAAATTGGTGATACTGGCATAATGTTATGCTAATAAAATAAACAAAATTGTTTCTAAAGGAAGTTGTCAAGCCTGAATCCATATAATCAAGGTGTGTTAGAGATTTATTTCCATATAGCCTAAAGTTTGCCTATTTAACGGTATGGTTAAGCACACTGCTTAAACACCCTAGCTAACACGGTTTTAACTGTTTATATGTTACTGTATAATAAAACTAACACTTTTATGTATTTTACTAAACACTTTTATAAAGTATGTTGGAATAATGCATAGTCAGATGGTAGTTATTGAAATAACCCCTTGGGGTCTTTAAGAAAGGCAGGGTCCTGTATTTAGAAGAAATTATTGGCCGACTGTACATTGTTACATGAATACTTAACAAATAATATATTTACATTCTCACTTGAATTTTTATTTGAACTGTTGGCAGGTGGGACAAGTTCCATATGATTGATTTTTTATAATTTTATAAAAAACAAATAAATGAAGTTTTCATTCACCTCTGAAGGCATTTGTGGTGCATGTATTATATCTGATTAGTTGCTCTTTTACATCCTCTTGGCCTCTTATTTGTACTGGCCTGCTTTTTACCCCCTAATTCACACTTCTAACCAAGACTATCTCCATTTATTTATAATTCAGGTAATGCCTGACTGCCAACATCTGTCACTCTTTGTTCTACTACAGTATATAATGGTTTTTAGATTGTATTCTATGCTGTAAATATATCCAGTATATATTATGTATAATCTCATTGTTCAGAAACATATTTAAAAGTCAAAATGTCTCTTAATCTGTAATTTTCTTGTCACAGCGAGACCTCTCCAAGTCATCTAAATCAAAACATGTACCTGAAATCCTGAACTCAACCATCATTCAGCTTTAACTCTACTGCAACACTTTGTGCTATTAGGACTGGAATCTTTAGATGATGGCTTATGGGCTCTTGTTCTTTATAGCTATAGCTATGCATTTTTATATGTAAATGAAGGTAATATATATTTAAATGTCTCTGAGGTATTCTACATGTATGTTCACTTTAACACTAGGACAAGCACTGCATTTTCAGTACTTGTAATGTAACAAATGCATGTACATTTTAATGTTACAACTGTTCAGTTGTGCCTAACAAATTAAGACTTTTAAAAAAATAAATAAATTCTAGTTATTTCTCAGTATTGGTAATTTTGTCAAAGTCACAATGTGTTTTATGGTATGCTTTTGAATGTTTTGCACAATGTAAAATACTTTATTTCATTCTTTAAAGTATTGTACAATTCACTACATAAAAGTTCACTTTTGGACATTCTGTGAGTCCTGTCATTGTCTTAGTCGAACTATTTCTTCTGTCACTACTATCTAAGATTTTTGAATCTTGAATTGTTTTATTCCAAACAAGTTGCTATTTTATGTGTTTATGCAGTTGTTATATTCCTCAAGCATGTAAATTCACATCCAGTTGTTGCTCTTACTTAGCAATTTGTTACTAAGTTACATTACAAACAGCATATTTAAATAACGGATAAAAATAATGGAGCCACTGTAATAGAAGGTCTTACTATTACTATGACTTCTCTATTCTACATATCTTTCTTTTTAAGCACAAATTAATTGATTGATTGAAAAAGAAACTTTAATAGGAGTCTTAAAAACCTTTATTGATTTTAAACAAGTATATTTGCAGAAGAAAAACAATCTGCAGTTATTTGGAAAACACGCTTTTTGGTTTCACCGATCAAAATAATTATAAACAATCATGTATTCTCGCATATGTAAATGGAAACGTACAAATATAAACCCCAACGTTTTGCTAACTGAATTAAGAGGGTACATTATATTACATAGTCTCTACATTGTTTTGACTTCTTAAAATGCTTGTATGATGCGTGTATGTTTGAGTTGTACATGTAATTATATATCTGGCTTTATTAACTTTTTGCTATTCTTGGTTTTTAATATGTTATAAAATGTTGCTCTGAATAAAAAAAAGAGAAGAGATTAAACCAGTAGACCTTGACTAACTTCGTTTTACTGAAATGGCATAACATTGGTGATTTTTTTTATTTAGTTATTTTATTTTTATGATGATATATTCTCTAATAACTGTGGGAAATTGAAATCAATGTGGCGAATGTTTGGGTTATGCGGGGAGGCGGGGTCACTCGGGTAACCCGGAAGCAGATTGCGGTGAATGATGCGAACCTTTAGGGTCGAATGGGCAGACGGTAAAAAGATGGCGGATGACAAGAGCAAGATCACAGGCAATCATGACACTAATAAACGGTTCTGGAGCCCTTCCGTCCGAGGACCGGCGTTCGTGTTTATCTGTATATTGCTGGCGAAGCCTGCGCGAGCCACCACGCACTGGGTGGTGACGGAGGACGGCAAAATCCAACAGCAGGTACGAGACTGTCGTGTTTAGTCACTCCACTGTGACAAGATATTGACAGTTCTCAGCAGTAGCTTTCTAATCGGATTGTTCCTCACTGACACTGCTTTATACAGCTGTCAGACAGATGTGTGTCGATCTCATGTGTTGACAGCTGCTTATAACGATATAACAGCGCACTAGTATGTGGTGATTCAATACTACTGGCCAAATCATCAGCTTCTTGATGTCTTCTAACCTCTGACCTGATATCTGTCAGGCAGTGACTCTTGCTCAAAGCATGTGCGCGCGCATTGATTTAGCCTTTTTCATGCTCCCTCTTGTTTTCAGGTGGATTCTCCTCTTAACTTGAAACATCCCCACCATTTAGTTCTTTTCATGCAACAGGAGACTCGTGTGAACTACCTCAAGAAGTTAGAGGTGATGTTATGCCTCACATTCATCATAACGTAATCTTTTACAGTGAATTTTGTCTTGAAGAAGGCAGCTCTAGAGGTAAAGGTATGCTTCCCTGAACACTTGTCTGACAGTGAGTTATTGTACATTTTGCAGAAGCAACTAGTTGCTCAGAAGATTCACATTGAAGAGAACGAGGACCGGGATACTGGTTTAGAGCAGCGACACTATAAAGAAGATGCTGACTGTGTCACAGCTAAAGTTCCTCTGGGAGACTTGGATCTCTATGATGGCACTTTTATATCCCTGGAGAGCAAAGACATAAAGTAAGTAGCGTTTGCTTATGGAAGAAATATGTTTCCTTGTGGGTTTTTTTATGTGTATTGATCATTTCAGTTGTCATTGTAGAATATGCCATTCTGGTTTTATTGTTGTTGTTTTCTAGTCCAGAGGATTTTTTGGATCAGATGTCACCTCTACCTCCAGACCTGGAAAAACCTGACTGCGCTAAAATCCTCGACCTTCCTTATAGCATTCATGCGTTTCAGCACCTCAGGGTGAGTGTTTTAAGTGCTTTAAAGGGGTCATATGATGCTTTTTTTAAAGATCATTATTTTGTGTATTTGGTGTAACAGAATATGTTGACATGCTTTAATGTTCAAAAAACACATTATTTTTCAAATACTGTACATTATTGTAGGTCATATATGCCCCGCCTCTCTCAAACTAGGGATGTTCCGATCCGCCTCTTTTGCCTCCGATACCGATTCCGATACTTATTATTTTAGGGGGGCGGCTCGCCCCCCCAACGGCACCCCCCGCCCCCCTTGAAGAGCAAGTTAATTTTATTTAATTATTTTCTCTATAGCGCCTGATCACAACAGAAGTAATTTAAAGTTACCTTTCTTATAGAACAGGTCTATACCTCGTTCTTTTATTAAACAAACTGAATAGCCTTGTTATTTATCTTATTTACACGACGGCATGACATTTCTGTCTCTACGTTATGATCGTGCTCTCTGTATCACGCACAGCGGAGTTCCGCCCGATGCGCACGCTCACACACACACACACACACACACACACACACACACACACACACACAAGTAAGCCCACTCCCACTAGTATCATTTGAACAGTCAATAGCAAATACTTAAA
>NW_015505463.1:622897-629864 GCF_001515645.1 Sinocyclocheilus grahami | reverse complement strand
TCGCCCAGAGTGAAGATTTAGTCGCATATGCGAGTGATTTACTCGCAATGTAGAGGGTTGACAGTCTATGAGCACGAAGGGTTTAAATATTCATATGTAGCTCACATTAAGCTATCATATGGCTTCAGAAGTAACTAATAATTCGCACAATCGAAGAAAAAAAAATAAAATCTCGGATTTGGATCGGCTCTCTCTGACCGATACCCGATTCCGAGAAAAATGGCACTATCAGAGCCGATACCCGATATGAATATCGGATTGGCGCATCCCTATCTCAAATGCTTCGTTTTCTACAAAGTCCCTCCTTCCGACAAGCGCAGTCTGCTCTGATTGGCCAGCTGACCCAGTGCATTGTGATTGGCCGAACACCGCAAGCACTCGTCGGAAATGTAACGCCCCTTACCATAATCGCGAGCTTCAGCTTTCAAAATAAATGTAAAGACAGTAAATAATGTCATTAGTTTTACCATCAGTTCAAGCCAGAAAGGGGAACAGACACAGTAATGATGCAGTACACACTGTTTTTCTATTTGAATATATTTTAAATGTAATTTATACCTGTGGTAAAGCTGAATTTTCAGCAGCCTTTACTCCAGTCTTCATGATCTTTTAGAAATCATTCTCATATGCTGATTTGTATACATTTATTATTAAATAAATGCAGCCTTAGTGAACATAAGAAACTTCTTTCAAAAACATTAAAGATACTATCATAATTATTCCAAATGAATATGAGCTTGCAGCACAGGGTTTAAGCAGACTAAATGATTGAAGAAGTTGTGCCACAAAAGAAGTCTGCCGTTTTCACTAGAAGGTCCAGTTATGTCATTTTGGTTAACCATTATGAGGTCAAAACATAAAAAAAAGTGAAGCATGAAGCTGAAAAACAGATGAATTAGATCTATAAGATCTATAAGGTGAATTTTCATTTCATGCCAACTTGTCTCTCGAACATGGGCTCATTGTCTTTTTGCTCATTGGTTTTTCCCTCTCAGGGTGTACAAGAAAAGGTAAACTTAACATCACCCTTGGTTTCAAAGGATGACCCAATCTTTATCTCCCTGTCTCTTAAGCTGGGACAGAGTGTGGATGAGGTTGGGCATCGGATACACGAGGCACTTCTAAGAGTAAGTTGATTTGCTTTATTTATAATGTTCTGGGTTCTCACAGTCATGGACAACCTTGAAATGTTGCAGTTGTGATTTCTAGACCTCGAAAAGTCTGGTATTTTTTATAGTTACTGGAAATCTTTGTAGTTATGTTCTCCTCTAAAATAATATTATTGTGCTTCATAACATGCAACCCAGCATCAATATGCACAACAGGGAACTTCATTAGAAACATAAGAAACTTTTTAGCTTGTTTTTGCCCTTTTTTGTCATAAAGTGCTTTACTTTGAGCATCTTTGCTTAGAAAGCTGAGTCCTTCTTCTAACCACAGTAAATGTTAGGATTTAAGGATGCATGATATATCAGTACCATACCTTTTAACAGACTGCATTAGAGTTTTTATTTATATCAGTTTCTGTTAATATTGGGAATATTGACTAATGTTAGATATTTAATTCATGCTCATTTCCCCTATTTTTACATTTAAATTACTTTTGCCATCATCTAATGGTCAGTTACAGTTAATCTTTAATAACACTAATCACTTAATAACACTGTTAAAGGTAATTTTAGCAAATCTCTTTTACTGTACAGTATAATGATGTGATGTAGCATTTAAAGTGATTCATTTTGTGTTTTTCTTTTTTAATCTATTTAGACAAAATAGTATTTTGATATTGGCCATGTATCAGCATAATGTTTGTGTCTAATTGAAGATATTAATAAGAATAATTGTTTTCATTTATTAATACCTAGGATTGGTACCTGACATAATGTCATTCAAGTAGTTGTGTACTCACGATTAACTGGAAAAGAATTCAGAATTATTAGTGGGAATGCGTGGGAACTTCGTTTTCCTTTATGGTTCAGTTTTTAAAGGCTTGTAGATAAAACAGAAGTCAGCTGGAAATGTCATTTCTTAAGATTAACGATGACTGTCTTTTTCTCACTTTCTAAGAATTCTTCTTCATGGGTGCTTTATAACTTGGCCTCCTTCTACTGGCGGATGAAGAATGAACCCAGGCGAGCTGTGGACTGTGTGGTCCGTGCTCTCCATTTTTCTCCAAGGTAAAGTGAAATGACACATGGATACAAATAGCAAATGGATAGTGGGCATAGCATATCTACAGAGAAATCAGTGTTTCGATCATCTGCACAAAGACTTGCATAAGTTGTGTCAACTTGTTTTACATACATTTGCATGTACTTGTTCTCTTATTGCAGGCAGCACAAAGATGTTGCTCTTATCAATATGGCAAACATACTTCACAGAGCACACTTCTCGGCTGACGCCGCCATTCTCGCCCACGCTGCTCTGGATCTCACCACCGATCTCCTAACCAGCCATTACACCCTGGGCAACATTTACGCTGTGAGTGCAGCGCATTGAAGAAGAGGGATGGTTTCTGAAAATACATTTTTAAGATGTTTTTGAACTTCCTCTGTGCACATGCAGTTTCTGCTGGACAGGAAATGGCAGTTTTTCTTTAGGATCTGATTTCCTTGTTTATATCGAATGACACTCACTTGCTTGTTGCATCTCTTTCCCTTCCTCCTGTCACTCTGGTAGATGTTGGGGGAGTATAATCACTCCGTGCTGTGCTATGAGCAGGCCCTGCAGGCTCAGCCAGGCTTTGAGCAGGCCCTGAGGAGGAAACATGCCGTCCTCTGTCAGCAGAAGCTGGAGCAGCGGCTTGAGGCTCAACACCGGTAGCACAGACCATTCGTTTTCTCATTGACTGTTGTGATTTTGACTCTCTTTTTCTGTGCAATTACTCTGTGTCTCATTAAGAAACCATCTGAGTATGGAGTAGCCTTTTTCCTGGTATTGAGTGGGTCTTGTTCTTTCTTTGATGGCGTATTTCTGCGGAGAACTTCCCCTTTGCTCTTTTTATGATGAGGAATTCGTTATGGATCATTGTAGGGGTCTTCAACAGTATTGTACTATAGGAGGGCTGCCAGTTACGTAGTTTGTTCTCAAACTAATTTTATGTGAAAGAAGAAAAATGCATTAAACAAAATACATCAAGATAAGACGCTACAATTCAACTGCATGTGTCATTGTGCCTCCCACATTGAAATATATTTAGTTAAAATAAAATGTACAAGTAAATGACTGAATACTAAAAATAGCTATTTCATTGGCTTTGCAATGCATGTAAGCATCATTTGAAAGAAATTGTATTCAAAAAGAAATGTTTTATTCACCAAGGATGCATTCAAATGATCAAACATGACTGTAAAGACATTTATTGTTACAAAAGATTTCTATTTTAAATAAATACTGTTCTTTCTAACTT
Source organism: Sinocyclocheilus grahami (assembly GCF_001515645.1). Classification (NCBI taxonomy): domain Eukaryota; kingdom Metazoa; phylum Chordata; class Actinopteri; order Cypriniformes; family Cyprinidae; genus Sinocyclocheilus; species Sinocyclocheilus grahami. Next base: position 626,455 of record NW_015505463.1, on the reverse strand, counting down.
TCTGTCCTTTGAAAATCCTGGGGAAAAAAACACTATTGTGGTTTTCACACTAAATTAAGCAGCATAACTGTTTTCAACATTGATAATAATAAGAAATGTTTCTTGAGCACCAAATCAATTAGAATGATTTCTGAAGGATCATGTTGTATTGAAAACTGGATTAATGGCTGCTGAAAGTTCAGCTTTGACATCACAGGAATAAAATACATTTGAAAATATATTAAAGTAGAAAAATAATCTTCGATAGTGATCATTTAACTGTGTATTTGATCAAATCCAGCCTTTTATGATTTGGAAGAGACTTCAAAAATTTAAAAAAATCTTATCGACCCCAAATATTTGAACAGCAGTGTACATTAATATGCTTCTTACAGATAAGTTATTAAAGGCCAGTCTAAAAATGTGTTTTTATTCAGTGAGCTCTGTTTTATCTATCCCTGGGTCCTAAGTTATTGAGATTTATTTTCTGACTATAGCAAAAAAAAATTTGGACAAAAAAGAGAACCACAAAAATGTTATATTAAATTAAAGGATGTTGATTTCACACTAGAGGTTTGATTGCACCTAAAATTTGATTTGTTTCATGTGAAAGTCGACTTACAAACTAAGAACCACACTTCATGTGGTAAACGCAAAGTGAATGTATATTTTGTGATATTGTGTAAACACTGACACAAAATGTTAACAATATTTTGGTAGTTACACCAGATAAACAAATTCCAAGCAAAATGTCCAATGCTCTCTAGTTGTAACATTCAGACTTAAGCATTTGTGATGATAAATATCTTGCAGTTGTTCTGTTGATGATAAGGAGTAAGACAAAAATTAAGCTTTGAGTTTGTGCTCAAAAAAAGCATAGTGCAAGGTGCGAAATCAACATGCATCCTCCCTCACTCTATGTCCAGGTCTTTGCAGCGCACCCTGAATGAATTGAAGGAGTACCAGAAGCAGCATGATCATTATCTGCGACAGCAGGAGATGCTGGACAAGCACAGGCTCATTCAGGAGGAGCAGATCCTGCGAAATATCATCCACGAGACCCAGATGGCTAAAGAAGCTCAACTCGGTTAGACTGCTTGTTTTACCTTTCATACAGTTTCTTTAACATAGACCCACAAACTCAAGGTCCTAAAAAAATAATATTGGGCAATATACTGGATAAAGTTTCGCAAGCCTGCCAGATCTTGTTGGCGCCATGTTTGTTCGCTTCCACTGTTGTACATATGAATGCGTATAACAGGACTTCAATGGTGTGTTTTAGGAAATCACCAGATGTGTCATATAGGCCAACAGAAGTTCACCCTGCACTGCCCGTTTGACTTGCCTGTGCGGTATCACCGTGGAGAACTGTTTGAAAATGTCCACTACATTCAGGTGAAACTGCAAACACACTGTTTGAATTATTTTGCTTTCTGTGTGTTAATAATGAGACTAAATATTGAAGCAGTTTAGAATAAAAAATACTTTTTACTTGATTTCTACACAACTTGAAAAAAGAATATACATTATTTAAATGCTTATGGAGTTTCAAGAATGTATTACTTTACATGACTTTTGCTTGACTAGAAAAAAAACACTTAAAATGTGTGAATTAGAATAAGAAATATCTTGATTTTTAGTTAAATCTTATTTTAATGCTTGAATCCTTGAGGGCCCCTCAGACGTTTGCAGAGGCCCTCAGGTTAGTGGACCCTGGCCCTCTGGTTGAGAGAATCACTGGTCTTTATTAATGCCGGTTTATGAATTTCAGTGGACAAGCAGTGTTTCATGAGTGTTTTGTGTATCAGCAGTGGAACATATTAATGTTTGTGCCCACGTGTCACTTTACCCTACTTTGACTACTTGCAAAACTATTTTTGTAGGCGGAGAAAAATTAAACTAATTAACTGAGTAGTTGAAACTAACTTGTTTATAAACCGGTTTTATGAAAACATTACTTTACACACGATAATGTTGTTGATATTTAGTATAACAGCACTCCTCTTTGCTAGATTTCTTAAGTGTCAATCAATCTCCTCTTTTTCTGACGTGTGGGTGTGCGTGCGTGCATGTGTATTTGCTTGTAGTTTGGTGAGGAAGTGTCAATAGCCAGCAGTGTTGCTCTGGTGTCCGAGTTGAGTGTGAATGAGAGTCACAGTCCTCAGCGGTCCTACACCATGTCCTTAGGACGGGAACCTGCAGCCCACTGGGACAAGGAGACAACCTCCACTGATGTAAGAGTGTGGTTAATTTTTTTTTCTTATTGTTAGCTGTAAACAACGGACTTAGCCTACATTTTAAATGAACACAAATGCATAAGAAGGAGTTGTGTTGAACTTTGTGAATGATGGTTGAATGATTCCCCTTGTGAAGTTCAGCGGGCACAGATTCCATGTTTTTATTGGCATATTTATGGCCTGTATTTATTTTGTGGCATATTTTTACCTGCATATGGCATGTTTTTTTTATATATGTTGGAACACAATGTAAACTTGTGTTCATGCCATGTTCGAATGATCATAATTATGGGATTCTGACTTTTTAAAACATGTTCATATCCTAGTCGAACTCGTTATTAAAACGTTTTGAATTATACAAGTGTTCTGACTTATACCACCTGACCATTGCAATGAAAACACTCAAAATGGTGGAAGGTTTAGACATCAAATGTAGCCCAACTTGGAATATTTCTGTTTAATAATTTCGAAAAATCATGCAAGCATAATCTTAAAAATAATATGATTAAAATAACATGTAGCTAGCATGGAGTTAGATAACTAATGTCTAATTTCCTGCTAAATATGATAAATGCACTAACATTTTATCAATAAGGCATTTGCATAACTTTTTCTTGTTTTCTTGTGGTTTTGTCTATGGATTACTCAAATTACACAGATTCATTTTGACATTAATAGTTTTGCCACAGAAACGGATCATTTCTGTATTATCTATATTATCCTCCATATTTGCACTAGAAGTCACATTTCTGTTGGTTGTATGTGAACAGGAAAGTCATACGGTGGTGTGGCCCAGGAGGTCAGACTGTGCACAACGATTCCCCACAATTCCCCCTGTGCACCTACTTCCCACCTATTACCTGCCCCCTGAGTCCCACAACTTTAAGTAAGACATGTGGCACTGTGACATGCACATTTATGTTACATACAGTTTACAGTCACAGACTCACAGACTAAGCGTACAGTTGCTCAACCCTTCTACATGTAACATGTATGCTTGTTATTTTTGTCATGTTACCAGGGCTCTGAATATTCTCTTGGAGAGCAAAAGTCCTCCATCATCATCAAAGATGCCGGATTGCAGCTTAAAGAATCTTGTCACCGCTAGAGACCCACTGGACTCTCTGGCCTGGGCATTAGAGAAGGAGCTGCTTGACCCACATGCTGCAGAGGTATGAGCTAGCTTACTCAATATTGTCAGTCTGAAGGAATTCTGTACCACACCCTTAGCCTACCTGTGCTATTTGTGCAGGTAGATTAAGCAGAGCAGGGCCGTGCACAGACCTTTTGAGGGGCATGTGCTGAAACTGAAAAAGGGCACCCCCCCCCCCCCCTCTGACAA
>NW_015505463.1:614748-622754 GCF_001515645.1 Sinocyclocheilus grahami | reverse complement strand
TTGTGTGGTTTCCACAAAGAAATGTAGAAAACACAAAAGATTACAACACTGTAGAACATCACTGAATTAAATTAGCCTATACACTTTACATATAAATCACATTTCTTATCAATATACATTTAATGATTAACAATAAAGATTAATAATAAGGAAAAGAGGCACATTACAAATAGCCTACATCATTGAAGCCCGTCCTACTGTAGATAAACAGAACATCCCCGCTTATTAACTTACAATAATGTACCTCAGAGAAGCACAAATAAAGATATAGGTGCAAACAGAATAGTGACGTCAACCTTGGTTTTAATAAGCAGTTATTATTTTATGACACAGAACGCATTGGTGAAACTCATGCATCTAGCAAGAACTTAATGCACAAAATAGTCATATTGATTCAAGCATTTAACATTTATGAATGAATTAAATGTCAGTAGCCTAATGAACAATACTGTACAAATTGTAGCGATCACAAGGTAGGTCCTATTCTATCCCAAACGCGTACAGTAAAGTGGACATACCGTATAGCCTACAACACCCCATCAGTTATATTCAGGTCAATAGTGCCACCCGTTGTCGCAGTTTTGTAACTTGGAGAACAACATTCTTTATGTCGAGATCACGAGAAAATTAAGTCGTTATAACGAGAAAACAACTCTTGTTATGTCAATATAACGAGAAAATAAGTCGTTATAACGAGAAAACAAGAAGGGAAAAAAAAATAATGCATGGCTGCTTAGAACTTCCATACTATAGGTCTACATGTTATACACTATTATAATGACATATGATATGGCTTTTAAAGACTGCTTAATTTCTAAATCTCAAAGGTGGAAGTCAGGACTAATAGACTTGGCCTGGAAAAAGGACATGGTATGATAGCTTGGCATTATACAGTGCAAAGGATATCTGGCCTTCTAGATGTAAAGTAGGCTATAACAATGGGCCTCCTGGGTAGTTGCCATTATTATTTGTAGGGTCCAGTGTTTGTGAATTGCTCTTATATATATATATACAGTGGGGAAAAAAAGTATTTAGTCAGCCACCAATTGTGCAAGTTCTCCCACTTAAAAAGATGAGAGAGGCCTGTAATTTTCATCATAGGTTTACCTCAACTATGAGAGACAAAATTAGAAAAAAAATCCAGAAAATCACATTGTAGGATTTTTAAAGAATTTATTTGCAAATTATGGTGGAAAATAAGTATTTGGTCAATAACAAAATTTCATCTCAATACTTTGTTATATACCCTTTGTTGGCAATGACAGAGGTCAAACGTTTTCTGTAAGTCTTCACAAGGTTATATATATATATATATATACATACATGCAGGTGGTGTTCTGAAATGAGGAGGCAAATTTTTTTTTAAATCAAATGTAAATTCCTGTCTCAGTCACATGTTCCTGGTTAAATAAACATTACTTACACTACCAGAAAACAACAAATACAATTCTATTTTATATTTTTACATTAAAAATGTAATCAATATTCTGTTTATTAAAGCCCAGTATGAATCTCATCAAGTTATTAAGCATTTTACATTTATTCCAAAATAATAACTCAAGGCAGTAACAATTTAAACAAAATATTTTATTTGGTAACTTATGTTCAGCTATTCTTTTTAATAGTTAACTTTTAACTATTTTTGAATTATTCGGTTCATCAGTCATCAAAGCTCAGTAAATATTGGTCACAGACACAGAAATTTACTTTAAATTTCAACAAGCTGATTTACTCACTAAAAACTCCCACAGATCATGTTTTCAGACCATTTCAAGTCTTATTTTGACTTAATAAAGTGATTACATCTAAGTGTGTGAGTTGTTTACTTACTTTTTAAAATTAGTCTTCCCATTAATGCCATTATATTGTTCATTCAGACTGATTCGGAAAGATTTCACAGTGATTTGATTCTGTAAAGTTTTTTTTGGTTACAGCAACATTACTGTAGTAAAACCATGTTTTACTACGTTTATACATTTGAAGACGAGCAGTGAGTATAGAATACTAGATTAAAAAATTAGCTAGCTAGAATACATGCATATTAACAGCGTAAACATGAATTAGCCATGCGACCATATAATATGATTAAATGTTAATAAATTAAGTGTATCAGCAATCATACATTTCTTAGAAATATATTTTACCTAGGTGACGAGGATCACTCAGTCGCTTTGTGTCAAACTCAAATGCAGTTACGGGGTTTTTGACCAGCGAATGTGTGCAAATGTGCATTTTGTCCATCATTAAAATGGCGGCGTTACGTTTTCATCACCAGGTATTTGTTATAGCTATATGGGCGCAGCACTCAGTTTCAAATACATAAATTATGAGCCTTTATAGACATAGTGTTTCTTGCGTAGGAAAACGCTGTACTTATTCAAACAGCAAGATCTTTATTTACCCTTGCAGACCTAGTTCAGACCTGCTCTGGAACTTCAGTTCATTCAGTCAAGAGAGAGGGAGTAGAGTTATGAGGTTTACTGACAGTTTGAGCGGATCCAACAAGATTTAGTCACAAGCTCTTTTTAATACCTTTCATTAGCTAAATATTTGTAAAGCAGACAGACAGATGTAAAGGGTGACCAATATCATTGATTTATTGAAGGAAAAAAAAAACACCATCACCAAAAAAAAGGGCACTTCGGAGTGTAAGGGCAAAAAGGGCATGTGCTCTGCACAGGTTGAGCCCTACCTGTGCACGTGCCTGAAGCAAAAAGAGCTATTTAGTATGTGGGAGTGTTGTGTTTTCTCGGGTGAGTCATTCTGTGTGTGTGTGTGTGTGTGTGTTTTATGCAGGTGTTGCTGAAGCGCAGTGGTGGGAGGAGTTTGGAGCAAACTGGAGCACGGATTGCTCAGGCCCTGGACAAGGTAAAAGAACAATGTGGCTCATGTTGAGTACATTAACAATTGCACTGTTTGCTCTTTGTAGATAATTGAGGACCAAATTATGTGAATTGCAAATTGAAGATTTTAATTGGTAAGATTCTAAAAATTGAGTCAGCTGATTAAAAACTTGACTAATTATGTAAGAATGGATAGTGTTAGTCTTATGGAAATATGAAGAAGTGGAAAATACAGATGGAACTGATGAATCAAATTTGTATGTAAAAGTATTAGAAATACTCTTATGCCATTCCACACTCATATGCTGTTTATAATAGGGCTGCAACAAACGATTATTTTGATGATCGATTAATCTAACGATTATTAGACCAATTGACCGACTAATCATAATCGATTATTTCACTGATTAATAATTAGACTTTGATTGATTATTCAGCTTTTGCAGTTAGTTAAAATATTGAGCTATATATTCTAACAAATAAATAAAGGTAAGCACTTCAGCTTTTGAAAGTCATATTATGTAATTACAATTATACAATTAATTTATACTAATGAATATATTTGCCACACAAAATGAGATGAAACTCTCTCATTCACCATTTAATTAGCTAAATGAAAAAGTAACTGAATGGCATCATTCTGCCTAACATCTCCTTCTGTAAGTCGTGGATAAGAAGCAAAATAAAGGTGAGTGATGAGACGCTTTATTTTTGGATAAACAATTTTTATTCACAACATAATTGCTCTTAAAATACAGTATAGGGTTATAATAATCAAAACAGTCCTGAGCTAGATTAAGCTTTGATCTCTGCAAACCAAACTATCACTTTAATGAAATTATATATTTTTTCCACTAATAAAAAGATTTTATCATTTGCTAGCTCCACACTGGAGAGCTGCTTTATAATAGAAATTCAGTTTGTGACAAGCGACACTGACTCTGGTTTTTCATGTTTAATACTGTAAAGCTGCTTGATTTAAGGCTATCTATTTCATAAACTACTAAATAAATAAACGTGACATGACTGGACTTTACTGGAGTGCCGAACTTCAGAGCTCGTGCAAACATCCACATCGCTGTAATCAGATGCTTTCTTAACTGCTGCTTTCACACCGCAGTCAGTTTTTGTTGTGTTTAGTTTATTATCTAGAGGAAAGCGCGCAGCATTTACTTATATATTCATCCAAACAGTGCCGCTACAGCGCCACACTGGGCAAACCACATTACTACAGGCTGTTTCATTAGGTCACAAGAAATCAACGGACTACTCGTGTTTCTCAACCAGGGTGCCGTCTGTCGAGAGCAGGGGTGCTGTGTAAAAAATCCTTTTTAAATTGCTAAAATGTTCAAAAAAGCAGCTATTATATAATATCCATTTCTGATGTCACCAATAATTAGAGATACACTGAAATTCCGGCTGCCGAAAATGAGTTCACCGCTCAGGATTCACTTTCGCGTGGTGTGACACTCTGTGTATTATCCCGCTCTATGCGTGTGTGTGCTCCGCTCAGTCGCTCACGGCCCATGTGAGTGCTCCACTCATATACCGTTCATGCTCATCGGAACAGCAAAGTCCACTCAAAAATCAAGCTGACAGGAAACAACTATGTAGTACAGTATTGTTTCTGTCTGCAATAGCCCTACTGTGCTGTAACAAGGTGTGGTAAATGGGCAACTCTGGTAACGCTGCCCTCTCATTCATTGATCTGCTAACCGTTATGCTCATGTGTCCTCTGATGATAATAATAGCTTTCTAGGATTAAACATTATTTGGATAATTGGTAAAAAAAAAATAATCTCTTAATAGCCCTACTGTGTGTTAGACCTACCTAAAAGCTAAAAAGCTATTTATTTCATTTGTAGGCCTATCGTTATATTTTATTTGCACTATCATTAGTAATTTCTTTATTTGTTCTTATTTAATTATTAACTGCTTAGCCTCCTTGTAATTTTTTATTCAATTCAAAGTTTTAAATCAAGCTATCTCGTGCTACTGCAACAAAACTGAGTGAGCAAAACTTTGTTTAATTACCGTTATAACTAGCTATCTCACAATGTTTACATATGAATAAAAGCCTACATTAAAATCTGTCGTATAAATTGGTCTTTTCATTAGAAATTAGCCTACTGATTGCCACCATTGATGGACAAAATTTTTTTGTAATATTAAAAATATCTGTACGACATATTCTGCAGTTCTTCCCTGCTGTACCGAATATCTATACCTTTCAAAGTATCATATCGAAGTTAGAAATTCAAATATTGTGACAAAATAAATTTTGTAGGGTGCCACAAATTTGTTAAAATTTCCAAAGGGTGCCGCGACTAAAGAAAGGTTGGGAAACACTGGACTACTCGACAACAAATATATTTGTCGACAATTTTTTATTGTCGACGTTACCGATAATGTCGACTAATTGTTTCAGCCCTAGTTTATATACATTAAGTATATGTTTTTTTAAGAATAAATATTTTTTTTTCTATGCAACGATAGTTCATAGTGACTATTGACTGTTAAGCTCAGAAAAGGACAAAAAAGCACATAATGAGTCATAATGACTTGTGTGCTATAGTTCAAATAATATAAAGTGTTCTGAAGCCATATGATAGTTTTGTGTAAGAAATAGACCCAAATGTAGGACATTATTCACTGATAATCATTATCTCTGCTGCAGCACAAGAGTGGCTTTCAGATCATACACATATGATGTCAAAGCTGAAATCAGCAGCCATTACTCCACTCTTGTGGAAGTTTTTTTTTTTTTTTTTAGAAAGTAGAAATAGAAATCTTTTGTAACAGTGTAAAAGTTTTTACTGGCACTTTTGATCAGTTTAATGCGTCTTTGCTGAATAAAAATATGAATTTCTTTCCAAAAAAATAAAAATAAAATGTTGGCCCAAACAGTGGTGGTGTAGATGGTGCAGGTCGGTGCAATGGTGCTTTTATAGTGCGGATTTGGCCTTTTAGGATCTAAATAGCACATGGTCACTGTCATGACAATCATTTCTATGTTAAGATTCTTTAGAAATAATTTTTGTGTATGTGTTTCTCTGAAAAGATATTGAAACATAATGAGGGTGAGTAAAAAAAAGTGACAGATGTTTCATTTTTGTTTGGATTAACATCTTAGAAATTGTTAGCTGCTCATAATTTGTTGTCAGATTGTCTGCTTGAAACATTTTTATATAAAACTAGGATTGTGATAGTAAAAAACTAAAGCTTTAAAGAAGATCAAATGGGACGTTTTTTTCTCTCAGATGAGTGGGCCACGGTGGATGATGCAGAATGAAGCAGGTCTTTTCTGGCGTGCTAAAGGAAATGGCACACAAGCTTTGGCGTGTCTGCGTCAGGCGCTCCATTCTGCCCCTCCTCAGCACAGAGACATGCCTCTGGTCAACACTGCCAACCTGCTGCTGCACTACGGCCTGCATGACGAGGCCCATGAGCTGCTGCAACAGGCCCTGCAGATCAACCGCTCAGAGGTATGCACTGACACTGACCTATAATGCAGACCGTTAAACACCTCACCTTTTTTCAGTGCAGACCACCCAGTTTACACTTTAACTGAGTGACATGCCACTCACATGGACACTCATGGAAATATTCCTCTGATGCTGTAGAAGAATTTAAATGTCAAACATACAATGGTGCTAACTAGTTAAAATATCTGGTCACATTAATTACATGATGTTTATATCGTTGACTATAACTGTTATTGGCCTACAGTCTGTAGCAATCAGTTCAGTCAAGTTAGACAAATTTGCTAAGTTAGATTCAGTGGCTGTTCACACTGTGTCCCATATTTACACTTGCATCTCAGTACACATACAGATAGACATTTTTGACTGGTGCATCTGACTTTTTTTACTATCACATACCATGAGCACTTTGTTTTAGTTCCATGTTGTTCAGAACATGTTTTTTAAACTCAAGAATGAGTTGTGTTAATGTCTCTAAGTCAAAAGTATACTTTAGTTTTTGTGCAAACACTTAACGTATGCATACAGCCGATCAAAGTGTACTCAGTTTGATAGTGTGCAAATAAACACATGCACACTAGAAATTTTACTCCTGTCCAGTGGCTGCTTTATTTCTTTCTAGAAGTTAGAAGCAATAGAAAGTGTCTTTGTACTCTTTTAAACCAGAGTTGTGGATCTCTCTTAAAGACAAGCACTTGTCAACGTGGGCATCTATTGTTGTTGCCATCTCCAGTAGTGTGGGTGTTGTTCCATCTCATCTTTTTTGAGATTTCATGTCACACTCTAGAATATGCTTAGAAACTGAAGTATACCTTGGGCTTTACTCCTTTTGGCGATTGTGCAGCTGCTTTACTGTAAATGTGGCGAGCTTACTGTCAGCTTACTGCAGACTTGCAAAAACAAACGTGATTTTCTCAGGTTCTTCAATTATATATACGGATATAAGGGGGTATACATTTTTTCACATCATATTCTTTGGAATCGATCGCACTTTCGATTGCACTTTCGATCGCAGGTTAAATTGATAGCCCAAAGTATTATATCACCCAAAAATGAAAATTTGCTGAAAATGTGCCCTCAGGTCATCCAAGATGTAGTAAAGTTTGTTTCTTGCTATCACTTGCTTACCAATGGATCCTCTGCAGTGAATGGGTGCCGTCAGAATGAGAGTTCAAACAGATGATTAAAAACATCACAATAATCCTCAAGTAATCCACATGACTCCTGTCCATCTATTAATGTCGTGTGAAGATAAAAACTGCATGTTTGTGATAAACAAGTCCATCATTAAGATCATTATTCTTTTCCAATACAACCTTATCTTAATCTTGAATGACCTCAAAATGTAAAATTTCAATTTTGGGTTAGCTATTCCTTTAATCAAAACAGAAATCTTTTTTATTGTGACATAACTGTATTTTTCTCTCTCTCTCTCTCTTTTTCACACCAGCCTCACACCCTGTTAAGCCTGGTCAACATTCACCTCTCTCAGGGAAACCTGACTGGTGCTCTGGCCATGTTTCGTCGGGCCCTGACTCTCACAGTTCACTGTCCCCAGTGTCGTGCCAGCCTGCCTCTAATGCGCTGTCTCCAGTTTTACCCCTTCCTTTACCATCTCCAGCACCAGGCCTGTCCATGTAAGTAGCTTTCTCCATAAACCTGAAGGACCCTTGCAACACTG
>NW_015505463.1:578850-614165 GCF_001515645.1 Sinocyclocheilus grahami | reverse complement strand
CCCCCAGACAGCTACCCCATTTCACCTTCCTCCATCACTCACTCCTTCCTTCTCCCTGGTGTTGCAACCTCAGCGGCAGAGTGCTCAGCACTCTATTTATAGCCCAGGCACTGTAATCTTTGAGCCAATTTTAGACTCTTTACCATTGCATCTTCTATTCTGGGTTTGCTCCATTCTCTCTCCTGCTCCCCTTTTCTGTTCTCCTCAGCATCCTGCACTGTTCCCTTTCTCTAACTCTGCTCTCTCTCCCTTGGCACTCTTCTGAGTGAGAGAGACTTTGAAATAGCGAAATCGTGTCCTCAATAATTCAGGGCACTGAAAATAGCACAGGCTTTATTTAGATGCCGCTGCGCTCTGCAGACAAAAATGAACTCATTGTCCTCTTCTCGTTTGGGGGAACTCTTGAGCTATTGATTTTGGGATTAATATGGCAATCCCCTTTTGAACTAACACTACTCATTTATACAACAATCCGAATGGGGAATATGTCTCCAAGTAGCTTGTGTTTCTACTTTCTTCTTTCAGTTATAATTATAATGCAGTTATATTGATTTGAAAAATGTAAGTTAAGCAACATGTGAGCTAAATTCTGTTTGGATGTATGTGTGTGTGTAGCTGGCTCTGGCTGTGAGGCAGAGGAAGACACAGAGCTGGAGGAATGGGACACGGCCAGCAGCAGCAGGCAGGAGCCCTGGGGCACTGATGCCATGCCTGTGTCTGCTTTAGAAGACTCTCTCCTCTTTGAGAGTAAGATTAATGATGAAGCTTATGGGGGCTTCTTTCTCTGTTTTTGATGTTCACATAAGATACAGTGGACTCAGTTCAACAGTCTGAGTTTGCTAGCAAAAATGCTGCTGTTTTGCATTTTTATAATGTGTATTAATAAAAAAATTATAATTATATTATTAGCATAACAATTTAAGTGAGTTCACATGCTTATTGACGCAAATGTTTATTCCATTAGTGACTTAGAAATAGCAATGAATCTGTATGTACATTCCTTAAACTGCAACAAAACACATAGGACATGCGAACAAGAAACTCAGTTTAATCATTTATTAATACAGTCACTTTCCCCATGCTTTATGGGCTTAAACATATTTATTTAATTGTAAGCCTTTACATGTTAAATTTGACAGCCCTTAAGACATTTTTTACTCAAGATTTTAATTAAAAATGTGAAAAAAAGGCTCTGAGATGGTACTGTTCTGTCCTTGCTAAATTAAACATACAGTGTAGTGAGGTCATGTGATATAGCAATATAGCACAGTACTATTTTAAAGATTTATGGTTGCATATTTTGTACCGTTTCATATTTCTTGTTGTTTCACTTGCTTTTTTTAAACAATAGCTGGCAGAATACATGCAGTACAGTAGTATTTTATTTTTTTTACAAACAGCCATTGTCAGATTGCTGATGTCAATGTACATGCAATTTAATTAATTAAATCTTCTGAACAAGGACTTAAAACATTGTGCTTCTAAACAAGCAGCACTCTCACAGCTTTCCTCTTGACCTTTTCTCCTGTTACTCTCTCGTCTTCTGCAGAGGTGGTGGTGGACAGCAACGGTTCAGGGGAGGCGAGTGGGCAGGACAGGGGCCGAGAGCAAAAGAATGATGGGGTGGAGGAAGAGGAGCAGGACTGGCGTCTGAGGGAAGAGCTTATAGGAGCATTTGAGGGGGCTCTGGACATGAACGGGAAGACAGGGGACCTACGGGGCATCCGCGTGCTGAAAAACGACAGGGTCATGGGGGCGAGAGGGGGAGGACCCTGCTTCGGCAACTGTGAGGATGATGAGGCAGCTGAATGGGTACGTCTCTCTGTTGAAATGTTTAAGAACATTTTGTATTTGTAATCAAGGAGAATTTAACACTTTCCCATTCTCTTAATTTCTTCAGATAACATTCCAGGTGAAACGTGTGAAAAAGCCAAAAACTGATACCTCGGAGGGCTGGGTGGGAGAAGGAGATGTTCGTCAGGGTGAACCAACAGCAAGTAACTCCATCCTTGAGATCAGTGGGCCCACAATCCCCTCACCTGGACCCTCAGGTGCTGAGAATGAACTGGCTTCCTACAGGACATGCTTTTCAACACAGAGCAGTGTTATTAAGTATTGTTTTTACAGTTATAGTATTTGATAATGTTTTTAATATTTTAACTTTTATTTTTATATTCAAAGTTTTATATTCATATTTTTTAGTAAATATTTTAGTTTTGGTAAAATTAGCAGTTTAAATATATTTCTGTTTAACTTATTTTCATTTCCAGTTTTATTTATAATTTTTATTTTCAGTTTTATTTTTAGTCATTTTAGTTCAGCTTAACTTCATTTCAGTTTATTTCAGACAACATTTTAAAGGGGTCATATGATGCGATTTCAATTTTTCCTTTCTCTTTGGAGTGTTACAAGCTCTTGGTGCATAAAGAAGATCTGTAAAGTTGCTAAGACTAGTTAGCAAGTCTCAAATCCAAAGAGATATTCTTTATAAAAGTTAAGAGTTAACCACGCCTACCTAAAACGGCTCGTTCTAACACTCCCCCACATGTCTACGTCACGATGTGGGAAGATTTGCATAACGCCGCCCAAATGTTCACACAAAGAAAGAAGGTGTAACTTTTATTCTCGCTGTTGCCGCTGCTGCCATGTTGTGGAGTCGCTTTGTGTTTCATTGTGAAAGCGAAACTACTTTATTTGGCCTTCCAAAAGAGGACACGAATAGAAATCAGTGGTTAAGTTGTATTTACAACACTGTAAACCAGAACAGAACAGTTCAACCCAAATATTCAGATGTGTGCTGCGTATTTTATGGAGGATGGATGAGGACTGTTTCCTGTTTCCTGAACCAGTAGCCTAATGCGTCTGTGGCACAAAGGCTGTTTCTATAAAGTTGGGCAGTTCCAACTTTGCAAGGACAGTCTGCCACTTCTGACTCACAGCCTGTAAGTATGTTTTTTTTTTTTATTCTTTTTTTTTTAAATAATTTGCCAATGACGATTCAAACGTGAGTTTTGAGCAGTGTAGGGTAGGCTTGTTGTTTGTTGTTTCTCCGATCACAAACGCAGACATGGTTTTATGTTTACGCGGTGCGGCGCGATGCAACGCAACGCGTAAAAAGACAGTATAAGTCATTATAATCTGTAATTATGTCCCCACTGGATGCAACAAATGCCTAGTTTGTAATGGGTTTTATTGGTTTTGTCTCGTCTAGTGATGTCCGGATCGCGAACGAATCGTTCTATTTAACCGGATCTTCTTAGTGAAGCGGTCGAACCAGTTCACCAAATCGAACTGAATCGTTTGAAACGGTTCGCGTCTCCAGTGCGCACTAATCCACAAATTACTTAAGTTATTCGGTTTATAAACATGCCTGACACTCCCTCTGACGCGAAATAAACCAATATCCAGAGTTATTCAGTTACTCCTAACAGTACATTGACTGAACTGCTAAAAGAGAACCGATGATGGGATGTGCACGAGCAGAGCAGCTGGACTGAGTCTTGTCCTGCTGGGAGACGGCATCACAATATGTTAAGGGGTGTAACATTTCCGTCACACGCTTGAGGTATTTGGCCAATCACAATGCACTGGATAGCTGGCCAATCAGAGCACACCCCGCTTTTTAGATCGATGAGCTTTGTAAAAATCGACGTGTTTTAGAAAGGCGGGGCATAGAGGAGAAAAAATTATGTACATTATATGGAAAATAATGTGTTTTTTTTAACCTTAAACCGCATAAACACATTGTATTACACCAAATACACAACATAATGTTCTTTTTAGCAATGTCATATGACCCCTTTAAGTTTTATTTTATTTCAGTTAACAAAAATGATTGTAATATTTTGTTAACAATAACGACACTGACACAGAGATGATTCTACTAGTACTGTAGCTGCAAAAGGCATCATGACATCATAAAAGAAATGTCATTTTTCATCAAAAAAAACATTTTGTGTTTTTAGAGAGATGGAAGGACTACAGCAGTCTGGGTTGGCCCGGTCCAGAGGAATGTCAGCGCACGCGTCGTGTGGACCTCACAACTGTGGCTAGTACCTGGCTGGCTGTGTCTGCCAAGAACATAGAGTAGGATATCATTCTTAGAGTCATTCTGTTGGAATGCTTTCATAGTGGGCTCTTTTCCACTAACGTATGATTCTGAACTCCTCACAGTATCACAGAGCATATAGACTTTGCCACTCCGCTTCAGGAGCCAGCAGTGGAGCCGGTGTGCAATGCCAATCTCCCTGCCAGTATGCACACACTGGACCATCTGAGTGGAGTGGCCAACCGCGGAGGCATTCACTATACTGGAGAGAGTCAGCTCAGAGAGGTGCTTTTTATGTCACCTGTTTACAGCTGTGATGATTCTGCTGATCTCAAAAGGTCTGATGTTTGTGAATGGCTGTTTTTTCTCATCTCACTCTCATTCTTCTGTCACAGGTGTTGCAGAATCTGGGAAAAGATACATTTCCCTCGCAGTCTTTTGAACAAGTGGGAACACGTATTGCTAAGGTGCTGGAAAAGGTGAGTGTTGTCTGTTGTGACTACTAGTGCAGTCACATGCACTTTAAAAGTTGCCTTCAGTTGGGTGAAAGCAGTTTGTATTTTTATAGTGTCATGTAAATGCTTTAGTCTGAATGAAATTGTTCCAGTCTGGTTTTTGCAAAGTCAGACCTGCATTGCTCTTTAAAAGTTTGGGGTTGGTAAGATTTTGGAATGTTTTTATGCTCATCGAGTTTGCATTTATTTGTTTAAAAAATATAGTAGAAAAAGTATTATTGTGAAATGTCACTAAAAAAATCTAATTTAATATATTTTCAAATGTAATTATTCCTGTTGTGCAAAGCTGCATTTTCAGCAGCCATTAATTCCAGTCTTCAGTGTCACATGATCATTCAGAAATCATTCTAAAATGATGATTTGGTGCTCTGTGTTGATTATTAGCAATGTTGAAAACAGTTGTGCTGCTTAATATTTTTGTGCAAACCATGATACTTTCTTCAGGATTCTTTGATAAATATAAAATTCAAAAGAACAGCACTTACTTGAAATGATCTTATAATAATATCATAAATGTCTTTACTGTCTCTTTTGATCAGTTTAATGCATCTGTGCCGAATCATTTTCTTTTAATCTCTTTCCAAAAAAAAAAAACAAAAAAAACGTACTTACTGACCCCAAACTTTTAAAAGGTGTTGTAGATAATGTGATTGGCTTTATCCATCATGTTAATCGGACTAAAGTTGCATAAACTAAATTTGTTTCAATTGCATCCACCTTATTTTTAACTTAAGTGTGGGTGTGGTCATATTTAACTTGAATGTGCGAGGCTTCTGTGTGATTTGCTTCCAGTTATTTTACCAGTATAAAAACTGTCCATTATGCTGTATTTATCATATTAATTCATTATCTGAATAATAAACATACTGATTTGTAGCACAAACAGTTTTACAGTTCACTGCCCTTTGTATTTATTTTCCTCTAGCGGCTAAATAATTGGAAGTTTTGCACATTCAAAGAAAATAGCTTGCTTCCATGTTGCAAAATAGAGAGGACTGTAGCTCTGCTACGCAAAAACCCAAACTGCTGGATTATAACTGTGTGTAAACATAATTTATGACTGTTTTTGTATTTCTACCTGAGAACAACTCTATGGAAAATGTGTCGGTGAAAAAGAGTAATAGATTTTGTTACATTTCATGATCTGGGTGATTTGATGTCCTTTAGAATCAGACATCCTGGGTTCTGTCCAGCATGGCAGCATTGTACTGGAGGGTGAAAGGTCAGGGAAAGCGAGCCATCGACTGCCTCCGCCAGGCTCTGAACTACGCTCCTCACCATATGAAGGTTCTGCTCATTCCCCTATTACAGTTCTTCTCCGTTGGTTGGCTTGTACAGACGCAAACCTTACTGCATGATATAAATGTTTGTTTCTGTTCTGTTAGGATGTGCCTCTCATCAGCCTTGCCAACATCTTCCAAAATGCGAGGCTGTGGGAGGACGCCCTGACTGTGGCACGCATGGCAGTGGAAATTGCTCCTCACTTTGTGGTTAACCATTTTACTCTGGCAAACGTTTATATAGCTATGGTAAGTGATTTTTCTGAGACACTCATAGTCTTCTGAATGATTTTATTGACGTTAAGTGATGACTGTTTTTACTTAATATGTCTTCATAGGAGGAGTTCGAGAAGGCCATGCATTGGTATGAATCGACTCTAAAACTCCAGCCAGAATTTGGGCCAGCCAAAGATCGTCTGCGCACCATCCAGTGCTACCTCCTCTCCAAGAGGGACAGGCGAGCTCCCTGAGGACACAACACACACACGCACGCACAAACGTTAACATTAACATGCTCCTTAATCTTATCTATCAGTGAGGAACACTGTGTTTGTTGTCTTAATTTCATGAATATAGACCATATCATTACTGTCTATAAGGTTTTCAGTTGAGCTATGAAAACGGTTTCCCTTTTTTCCGGTCTTTATGAAAATTTTATGATGTTGTTTTATGGCTAAAGGGTTGTTTATTTCTATAAAACATCTTGATATTCCTACAAAGGGATATTTTTTTTCTGGGGTCAAGATTCAATGTTTGAATATGCCAGACTGTATTTGAATGCTTTTATTTTTAACAGTAACACCAAAAATACAATGCATCTTTTAGTCTCACCATATCAATATACCCCTCTCTTTCCGCAGTAGCTGCTAGGTGTATAAAGGGGGTCTTAAAATCTTATTCAGAATACAGATTGTTAAAAGAAACACTATAGTCCTTTCCTTTACACAGCCATTCTCAGATTTAGTTATGCCTAATGGTAACAGTTCAGGCTGTTGTATGTTCAAATGATTTCCTTGTATCTGCCATGAGAGCAGACTGAAGCATCTTGTACATCCTTTTTTTAAGCTAAAAATATAAAATGCTGCAAACATGTGGAGAGGAGAGTTTCTCCTGATGGTTTACTGTACAGCTCTAAATCTTGGTTGTTAGAGCTGATATGAAATAAATCATTAGCATTCAGGCTGAAGACAGAGCCACTGCAACTATTTAAGCTAAGCAAAACATCAATAACAAAAATGTGGTTTTGAGTTTTTAACAGATGTATTTTCCTTTCAGTTTTAAAAGGGACTTTAAAAATAAGATAATTTTGCTCAAAGTTAAAATGTACTTCCATTTACTTTACTTTGCACAGCTGAGCTGTTGACTCTAAGATTTGATCTGTACTGTTGTATTTAATATTTAGAAAGTCAAGATAAACATTTTTGTGTCCAGTGTCTATATGAAAACTTAAAAAAGTTCCTCAGAAATTAAAGTGGACATATGGTTTTTAAAGACATTTTTAATGATTGTTTACTGATTAATTACACTTCAGAATCACAGTTCAGAACTGTTTAGCATAAAGGATAATATCATTCATGCTACTCTCTCTCTCTCTCTCTTTTAAAGTGTTCCAACAACCTTGTGAATGGGCCACATTAAAAAAAATCGCCAAATCGACCCCGTTGAAAAAAAGTAGTTGGGATGCAGGATAGATATGTTGTACATGTGTTTTACTTTTTAAAATGTTTGCAGGCTACTTTTAATTTTCTGTAGAGGTTGATGCTATACTTTATGCTATCCTGAGTTTGGCCACAAGGTGGCTTCTGTGAAGCCTCATAACATCCAACACATAAAGCCATGCCATGATAATACACATACAAACGTACATGGCTCATTTTTGATACGTACTATGAGATAAAATGTACAGTATAATGTAACATTTTTTTTTAAATCGCATTCATCCATGCTAATGGCTATCGATTTATAATTAACAGTCATAGGTTAATTGTTCATATATACACTCTAAAGTTCTCACTTCTCAATAATCAAATAAATAGGTGTTTATACTAGATCAAAATATAATCATGATTATTTATACAGAATATTTAGGTTGTTTTTGCTACTAGGAAATATACTAGCAGCTGGACTTTATAAAAATAGCCCTCAGTAGATTTTGCTTGACACTTCAGTAGTAACACCAAGTCTAGTTGAACGCCACACTTATAGGAGAGCCCCCACTTGTCCATCCGCATCAAACCCGTTTTACCCAGAGCCCCGCCCCCGCTCTTTGTCAGCTGAATTAATTTGATACTATTTTTACATTTCTGCGTTTCCCAGGGAAACCTAATGACGCAATGGCGTCAGTGCGGGTCAACAGCACAGTGATAGGCTGGTGGCGGGGAAAGCAGTGCTCTCCACAACAGTAATGACACTGCTGTATCTAAGAAGCCCTGGTGTCCATTCAATTAAGCATATAGTGTATATATATATATATATATATGATACTCTCTCTCTCTCTCTCTCTATATATATATATACATAAACATGTTTTCATACACATACACTACAGTCTGCTTTACTACACAAACTCGTGGTTAAACGCTAATAATAAAATGATATTTTGTTAGCAAATTTACGTAAATTCTTACCGTGAATGTGAAGATCTTCCACTCACAACGTCGCATTCTCGTGTCTGTCTATGCAACAACAACAACAAAAAAAAGGTTGGCACGATGCCAGCTCTCCTTTAACTTCTCAATAATCAATTTCAACCGCCAGCCCCAAATTCATTGGGAACGCTGGTACTTTAGGTATTTCTCTTCATTCAAAAAAAGCGAGTGAGCTCGTTCACGCAGTGAGCACTGTGGTCCAAATGCAGGCGCACGTCTGTATACTCCGTACTAGATTCCTCTCAGAGCACTATGCGAACATGACTTTTCACTTCGACGAACGAGAACATGTATGCGGTGAGTGAGATTTGATTTCTTTCTGAGTTCTCAACTCGTTTGGAGCTTTAATTTGGACTTCTGCTCGCTTTTAAAGTGATCAGACATTGCTAACTCTACAGAAGTTGATTGCTTGTGGTTGGATTGCACAGGCATTTGGAGTATAGGCTACAGAGTCCAGATCAAAACGAGATCGAAAGATGCTACTTTTGTGTGTCTTGCAGGATTGCAGAGAAGCGCACGTGCCACTTAGAGTCTCACGCCTCAGTCTGTAGGCTATTTGTGCGTTGTATTGAGTCTTTGTATTACTTTTTATTTATCTCGATACTTCGCTGAGTGTTATAACAGTAGCAGATTAGTCGTCCTTGATATTATGCGGCTCTTTCACAACTTTAAATTCCCTACTGCGATGTTCTCAAAGCGTGTTGTTCTCATTGTTGCCGAGTGGTCACGACTCGCGCAGTTGTAACATATGAATCGCACTGACATCTCAGGTACCCTTTTAGCTTCTGTAATGCTTCTACGTTTTCAAAAGAGCAAACAAAACAGATGGACTAATGAAACGAGACTTTTTTTCATGAAGTCAGTCGTGTTCCTCCTAACTTGAGTTGCAGCAGATGAGGAACGTGCGAGCCATTTTCAAAACTGTAGCTCTAAATCCCTGAATATGCAACCTGGACTGTCTAGACCGCCCCAACTCTGTCCTGCTGCACCCAGTAAGAGCAAAGCAAGGACTTGGGTAAGAATCTGTTCCCTTATCAGTTGAAATGAGTTGACGGCGGGTTTCAGCACCACGGACAGCGACTCCACGGCTTCCTCAGGCCTCAGCTCGAACGCGTGCGTCGCACTACATTTCACGCGAAACAGTATGAAATATGTAGCAACAAGTCCACTGCTGCATGAACGCACTGGCACCATGGAATACGTATTTTCATCGCCGTTGATCATCTTGAAAATATTTAGCCTGCATTTCCACTTTTTTCTATATATAGTCTACTGTCTTTTTGCGTGTTGCGCAGGGTTCTTGCAAGGACCGAGTAACCAGATTATATGAATAACCCTATTATATGATTGACTGTGTTGGGTTTTATTGTATAAAGTCTCCATCGGTTTTCAAGAGTTTGATCATTGTGTCCATTCTTGTTCTTACACTGATATTGTTTATGTGGTTGGTGTAAGGAGGTTTTGTGTTTCTCCTCCTGCCATAAATCATGTTTACATTTTTGCCTCAAGCATTTTTCATACTATCGCCTTAAATGTTAAAACAGCCACCGAATCCAGCAGTAATGCCTTTCATTAAGGCATCGACGAAAGGAGGGGAGTATGAACGTGACGTCAATGCAACTGACGCAGCTTTGGATAAAGGAGGAAACAGAAAATACTTATTTTCCATATATACATAATTGCATTACATGAGTTTGTCTATGATTGTATCTGTTACTGGTAATATCGTTTTGATGCAAGTAATTGGGGCGTAACACTTGCTCAGATCAGTTGAGCAGTCCATCAAAAAAACAGAAACGAATCCGCATCCATTCGAATAAAATCAGAAATCACGATTCGTTTTTTTCTTCTAGAGGGTGCCATGTCTCCATACCCGAGCGTCACGATCCTTTACGCAAACCGCGTTAGAGAGTAGATGTGAACGCGCATGTCACGGTGATCACGTACAATTCCTCTGAGGAGCATTTGTGAGTGCCTTTTTTCTCCAAGTGCTCTAAAAATAGTAACAGCTTGATCCAGAAATAGACAGGGGTATCACCCTCATATGCAGCCTTCGTTTTGAGGCACAAAAACACACCAGGACGACACTTTATGTGCTCTCGTTGTGTCCTTGAGATATTTCCTTGTGTTATTATTGAACGTTTCGTTCAGTACTGACACAATGTATTCATCTCATCGAGGGCTCCCTCCACCGGCGAGACCTCTCGCTCTCCTGGTGACCCCGGTTGCATGTTCTGGATTGAAATACTGTGTGTATTTATGGACGGTTTTGTATGGTCACTTAATTCTGCAAGCGTAGGTTTAGTTATCGCATGCACCATGTCAGGGAATCACGCCGTTCGCGTTCAGTGAATGAAGCTGGAGGTGGATCACACTGGAGCTTGCTTTATTCACGAAAACTCTCAAATACGAAAACAAAGATTGCCTATAAATGAACTATTATTATCAGTCGTGGCTGCTATCACACGATGAAGCCTCCATAATGTAGAGGAGCTGTCCGCCATCAGTGGTGCTGAAATCCGTCGACTTTCACTCACAACGTTGCAGCTATAGTGTCCAGTCCAAAGGGCCAGTCGTAACAAAAAGTACTAAGAAAGACGATTCACTCTAGACCTTTACCAATTAATAAAACTGCCCTTTCATGTCCTTCATCATGTGGAAATTGTTGTAAGCAGAGCGTTTCCTGGTCTTTACAGCCTATTCCCCATGAAGACTGCTTTTGTGAATATGACCATTTCCTCAATAATTCAGTATATCACATATGTTTAATAATTCATTCCCTGCACGTGATCCTGAGGTTAGTCTGGTAACCCTACTGAAAACATCATCTTAAACCAGCTTAAGATAATTTGCTGGTCTTAAGCCTGACTAGGCTGATTGAGATGGTCTCCCACCCCGATGAAAAACTCAAACCAGCTTGTGCATCCCTCTAGCAAGGACCTATGAGAAACCATTGAACCTTAAGATCACGTAAATGGTGACACCTTAGATGTTTTTTTTAAGGAAAAGCCCTCAATGATTTGTGTATAAGCCAAAGCATCAAAATAAGCAACGCTGATTTGTAAACAATCCGGTTTGTTTATAGACCCAAATGCGTGGTCTTTGTGAAACCAGCTCGTAGCTGTAAAATCTCGGTCATATGGTTTATGTTCATCACTTCAAAGACCAATCAATTCTTCACGTTTGCCAAACGTATGAAGTGGGTAAGAGCCCAGCGCTCCTTAGTAATTCATTTTTGGCGTGTGGTTTCATCGGAAACAGCACAGATTGGCGAGTCGTGACTGCTAAAGTGAGTAATGCGCGTCGGCTGCGTCAGTAGGGGCAAAGCGCTGGGTGCCGGAGACAGATGGAGGAAATCGTGACTGACTGGAGACTTCCACAAATGAAACCACAACCTCATCATGTCTCCTCGAGAGCGCTATCTGTTAAGCTGTTCTCCCCTGTCACTCTCAGTCCTGACCTTGGAATCCGGAGGCAATTCTACACATTCAGAGAAAAGCGAGCGCAGGGCTCTCTGGTTAGAGAGTTCATGTGTGCGTGTGTGCTCGTGAGGACGAGGTCGGAGACTTCCACAAATGAAACCACAACCTCATCATGTCTCCTCGAGAGCGCTATCTGTTAAGATTAGACTTAAATGTTAGGGTCTCGCTGTTCTCCCCTGTCACTCTCAGTCCTGACCTTGGAATCCGGAGGCAATTCTACACATTCAGAGAAAAGCGAGCGCAGGGCTCTCTGGTTAGAGAGTTCATGTGTGCGTGTGTGCTCGTGAGGACGAGGTTATTTTATGGTTGTGTGTGTGCGTGCGTGCGTGAGTGATTGCGAGAGATGTGTGGGGTATCCAAATATAGCCAGACTCAGAGAATGATGTTCATTATTTTATGAGACAAGGAAAGGAGGAAGCTTTGGTGACTACAGACCTACCACACAAGGATATTGAGGAACTTGTGGTAAGTGTCCAGCTGGATCATTTTGATATTTATCGGCGGTGGTAATGCTTATTTGATATGGATATATGCATTTTGTATTTGAATGGATCATTCCAGATGCTTTGACTTGATACTCTTAGATTAACACCAGGTGAACAACCGAAACCCGTATAATATAACACTTTCATTACTAGATGTGTCGTTGGCACGTTCGGATTAAGAAAGCGCGCTTTGCAAAGGCAACAATGAAGCAAATTTATTAAATGCATTTCGCACACCGGTGGAGAATTAGTTTTCTATAGTTTTCTATCTTTTTTTCAAAAAGGGGGGTCCCTGTGCGAGAAGAGCACGGATTGGTTGAATGACGAGTTTTCGTATGCTCCAATGAAATCCTTCACTGCTCTCTATTTACTGTGAGCTGGAGCGCAGTAATTCCCCTCCTTCAACAGATCTATCGACTGACAGGAGTAGATCAGCTTTTTGCTTAACCACATCACGAACAGGAGAATATGTACAGTATGGCCATAGGAACGGCATCGAAGCACGGATAAAATGACGGTGCATGGGCTCGAATGGGAAGGGAGTCGTACACTAGAGCGGATTCTGTGCATTTCTGCGCGAATGTGTAGAATTGGAGTCTGCTGCACACGGTCCGGCCATTGGCTACAACAACATGGACTGTTAGTAATTATGGACCAAGCCTGCAACTCAGATGTCACATTCAAAGCCTATGGAAAAGTCTTTCACGAATCTTTTTGCGGTCTGGGCTTGCTGTTCTCAACTATCAATGGGAAGCCCTTACCCCAAAAAGCATTTGCGGAGGGCACACACAGCGAATAATAGAAGAAAGCGCTCTCTTACTTCTGCTCCTCTTGGACTATCATCATACTCATCGCCAGAATGGCAAACGTTGTTATTAGCTTATGCGATTTCTTTTTTTTTAATTGGGGAAAAAAAAAAAAATCCGCGGTTTTCACTATTTTCTTTCTTTTTTGTGTCTGGCACACCCTTTCAGTATCAAGTGGCTCCAACCGCGCCTTATCAATTTAACGTGATTTAATTCTGAGTTTTAAGAGTAAGGGTTGGGGTCTGCATGCTTACTATAACTAAAATAAAGGATGCGATGCTTGACGCTTTACCGTGTGAATAAACAACTGAATTAAGGCTCAAATGCAATAAAAATAATATTACATCTGTATCGTGACATCTTATTTGGAGTTTTGCAGAGACGCAGCTGACGCGCGCGCAGGTTCTGTTGCATACAGCTCGTGGAGCATCAAATGCGTTTGGAGAGTTACCATACAATTTCCCAACACGATTCGTGGCACTCCTATGTGTTTAAATGGAAATATAGACACAGCAGCCGATGCATAGACGGACCGATCCTTGAACGACTCCTTGTTAAATTCAATTAAAAACACGCGTGTATAGGAACATGTCAAAATATTTGCTTGGAATCACAACTTTAGACTAGTACTGTCACGTGCCCTTACCTGTGCTCAAAATTAAGGAAACGGGGCCAGAGTTATGTTGTCCAGACATAACATATGGCTTGTTCACACTTACCTTAACAGATCATACACTGTAAAATCATTTTTCGAAGTTGTAAATAAAACATATTATTAGAATACGTTTTACAAGGAAAATACTATTTAAGTCTTTCTACTGCACAATAAAGGGTATTTAAGTGTGTCACTTGCAGCTTCTTTGTAATTAATTGTGAAATTTACTAACAATTTCTGACCAAATTTTTGTCAGTGTAGACAGATTAATTACATACAAAACTAAGGGAGTCTTGATAATCCACTCAGACGTCCTAACATTAGATTGATCCACACTTCATCAGGCAAACCACACACTCTCTGTTATAACTTTTAAGGAAAACCTAACTCAATAATTATATCATTGTCATCATGGCACAGTATGAGAGCCTAATATAATGTGCTACTGTAAAGAGGCAAAACAGTATATAGGTGCAGCAGTGCTGTAAGCATGAAAATTCATTATTAAAGCAGTTAACCATCACAGTAATATCATAACGTTTTTAAGGGAAGTTTTTACTTTTTATTCTGCTACATGTTCTCCAACATTTTGTTTTGAGATCTGCAAATAGTAGATAATATGCAATCTCGCATGCTTCATTGTTTCAAAACATGCTATGTAATGCCTGACATTTAAACTGTGTTTGGGACTAAGGACCATCAGTTTAATAAGGACCAAAGTCACTGTGACTTTGTAATTTAATGGACTATTTGACTATGATTTCAACATTATTTGGGTTTCCAAAAAAATGAAAAGAGAATTATTTGATATATACAAATTCATGAGTCATAAGTGTGTATGCATGTGTATGTGCTGGCAGCACTTTCCTGTTCACTTGTCTCTAATTGTCATAGTCAACAAAAATGGCCTAAAATAAAAACATTTCCAGACTAGTTATGACAAAATTGTGCTGTCTGTGTTCAGGCCTTTTCACGTTCTTGTTCCATTTCATGTTCCAGTCATGTTCTCTAATCAAGCAGAAATAACACACTAAAGTAAATCGCTTAGTCTTGTACTTAAAAAAAAAGTATAACAACAATGCATGCTAATTTGTGTGCAGGTTATTTTAGCCCCAGGGTCTGAGCTAAAACAGAGAGAAGCAGACAGACGCACACACACACACACACATAGAGAGAGGGAGGGATGGGAATCTGAGTCAACAGATCAGGACAGCCCATGCCTAAATAACAGATGCCAAGCACATAAATAATGGCATTTGTGTGTGTTTTCTCAAATGCTTGTTACCATTGATTTTATAGCTACTGGATAACATTTATGGATGACCTTTTCTTTGTCTTCTTTTTATGATGCTGTAGATTGCAACCAGATGCACTGATTGCGTATTTAGTGTAAATGTTAAGATTTACAGAACTGTACGCTTCTGGAATTGTTCATTTTTATGTTTTAAAACTAAAATATGACATGAGGTTGACTCCCGTCCTCTGACTCTGTGTTTAAGAGGTGACACGCTCGTATGGTAACCACTCTAAACCATGTGTACAAATAATGGATTGTTGTTTTGTATTATTAACTCATCAATAAGAAAATAAATGTTTACCATGACAAATGGTGTTTTCATTCTCATTCATTTTTGCAATAGGGTAAACTTTTAAGACGATCTAGACTGATTCATTTGTTTTAGTAAACACACCACATATTAGGTTCAAAGCCAAGACGATCCTCATGTTGTGATATCCAGCACTGTTAATACCATGTCAACTAGCAGCTTATAATAGTTCATATCAGTCACTATAAATATAACGTCTTTCAGAGTGTTTCATAAAAGAATAATTTCAGAAGCAACGTTTAAGTTGTCTATGCATTAGTGCCTATTGACTATGCCTTTCTATTATATTTGTAAAATGTCATTTTAAAATCTGCAAAGTAAATTATTAACCATGTAAGAAGCAATGTGACATATATAAAATGAATATGACTTGTATAGGAAGCCTTGATACAGTACACGTGTACAAACCAAATTATTAAAGAAAGTCCCAAAGGCTGCAAACGTATCTGATTTTTTTTAACATCTGAGCTTACTGAATACATTTGTTTGGGGTGAATAATGCCTTTATAATGTGCTCTATTTATTTCCACATACTCCTTAAAGAAACGCAAAAGCAAATTAAACCGTTTTTTTAAATACATAAATATTTTCTCATATACTATGTTGACAGTTTATTTTCATATTTCAGCGAAGAACTTGCTCTGAAAGAATGCTTAACCATTTGACATAACCCAGCCTCATCTACTACAGACACAGACAGTCTATAACATTTTGTATGGCTTAACACAATGTTTAAACTTGCAGTTGCATTACTTAAAGCAGGTAAAGCAGGTAATTAAATCTCAACAATACTCTCTTTACAATCATTTCTTTGACTGTCTGTTTGTTTCTTTCCTTCTTTCTTTCTTTCTTTCTTTCTTTCTTTCTTTCTTTCTTTCTTTCTTTCTTTCTTTCTTTCTTTCTAACAAACTAACAAACCTATATATTATATTCCTATAATCTTAGCATCCATGCCATTCAAACAAGGGATCACTTTTTTCTTTCTATAACATAGAATTTGTTTTTGTTTTCTGGTAGTTTTCTAGAATACTGCATCAAAACACATTATGATTTTTCTCACTCTTTATCTTCCATATGTTCTTGTTCTTGAATTTCAGCGAAGAACTTGCTCTGAAAGAATGCTTAACCATTTGACATAACCCAGCCTCATCTACTACAGACGCAGACAGTCTGTAACATTTTGTATGGCTTAACACAATGTTTAAACTTGCAGTTTCATTACTTAAAGCAGGTAAGCAGGTAATTAAATCTCAACAATACTCTCTTTACAATCATTTCTTTGACAGTCTGTTTGTTTCTTTCTTTCTTTCTTTCTTTCTTTCTTTCTTTCTTTCAAACTAACAAACCTATATATTATATTCCTATAATCTTAGCATCCATGCCATTCAAACAAGGGATCACTTTTTTCTTTCTATAACATAGAATTTGTTTTTGTTTTCTGGTAGTTTTCTAGAATACTGCATCAAAACACATTATGATTTTTCTCACTCTTTATCTTCCATATGTTCTTGTTCTTGAAATCATGACATTAATAAGATATTATGCATTTTTCAGGATTAAACCATTTTGAATACTGAGTAAGGACTGCATCTGCCAAAAATAATACTCACGGCAGAGATGTGCAGAGAACTGGCTGCATTTTATCTCACGAGCCACCTTAGAAATCTCCTTAAAGATTAAAAAAAAAATATATATGTGAAATAGAATGTGGGTTTTTATAGATCCTATTCATTAGACAGTTTTTTTTTCTTCACTCACGTACCTCATGCTTCAGGTCACTTTGAAATATACCTGATGTTCTGTATGCTTTCAGTAAACCTCTCCTCCGATATCTGATCTTCTTTTATATTTTGACATTTTAAATGCTAATTATATATTTTCAGAGCTACTGAATTTATACATAATACTGTACATTGAATGACTGTAATCTGATAATAAAGATACTTCTTTAAAGGTCTTTGTAATTACCTTTTACCCATATACATTCTTTTCAGAAGGCATCTAAAAAGGATCTAGAATGATTAAAAAATGTATACTAAAACATCTTCCCTTTCCACTTACATATAACTCATATGGATTATTGAAATGAGCTGAATCAGACTTGAGCAACTACTAAAACATGTTTAAAAAATATAAAATGGACTTTGTTTGAAATAATTACTTATACTATCTGAGAGATCTTCTGCTAACAACAATGTTCATAAATTATAAGTCATTTTATTTGAATTATTTGGTTAATTGTTATTAGTGACATTATTAGTGACCACATTCACTACCTCTCATGCATTTAGTTGCATTAAAACCTGCAGCTTTATGCACCTAACGATATTGTATATAAATACTTGAGTACTCAAAGAAAAAATAAATGACTGAAAACACAGTTTATTTGTTATGTCTGTTCTCAATTCAAAAATTCTTCAAGGATTTTTGTCTTGAACATTTATGCTTGTTATTATCCCTAATTTTTACAATTAAAAATCATTTTAAATGATGTAGATGATTTTATGTAATTTCACGCCCCCTCAAAAACTGCTAGATAGTTATACATTTTATAAGCTAACCCTAACCCACACCCTAACAGAAAACATTCTGCATTTTTACAATTTCAAAAAACTTTGTTTACTTTATTTGTATACCAGTTTTACAAATGAGGACGTCCCCAAAGGGAGGTTTTTGGAGATTTTGTTAGGTTTAGCTCACTTTTGGGTACAAATTTGTCCCCAAAATATGGCTAAGTAGGTACACACACACACACACAATCTGTGCTCAATGCCTCAAACTATAGCAGCCAATGAAAGATTTATAAGCTCTGACAAAGAAGCTGAAGATCAAAGGCAGAAGAATTACTCACAGAGACATATACATACAACACGATAAACACTCGAATTGGCTACAGAAACCAAAAATACACAAAATATATAAGATGACTGTCAAATGAATATGCTTGGGACTCAGATTGCCAACCCAACACAATACCAGAAGTGTATATTGTACAAAAATATTTGAAAATGTCCTTAAAGGGTTCAAAAAACTTTGTTTACTTTATTTGTATACCAGTTTTACAAATGAGGATGTGCCCAAAGGGAGGTTTTTGGAGATTTTGTCAGGTTTTGAACACTTTTTGGGTACACAGACAAATGGTTTTTATACTGTACAGACCGTATGTACTATTGCCCTTGACCAACCCTAACCCTAAACCTACCCCTCACAGGAGACTTTGTGCTATTTCAGATTTTCAATACACTCCATTCTGTGTGATTTATAAGCATTTTGAAAAGTGGGGACATGGGGTAATGTCCTGAAAAGTCACCTTCTCCTTGTAATACCTATGTCATACCTTTGTCATTATACAAATTTATGTCCTCATTTGTCACAAAAACGCGTACACACACACACACACACGTACGTTGTGTTTCCATGTTTTCTGGGGATACTCCATAGGTGTAATGGTTTTTATACTGTACAATCTGTTTATTCTTTTCCCTTATACTAACCCTACCCCAACCAACCCTTTATATTTTTAGATTATCAAAAAACTTAATTCTGCATGATTTATAAGTTGATTTCCTCATGGGGACCAAAATGGGGATTTGGGATATTGCCATCTTTGTGTGGATATTTTGTTCCCATAATTTAGGGTATAGATGAACCACACACATTCGCTCAAGTTTTCACTCACAAACTGCAGGAAGCTCTTGCAGTGCATGTGTGTTATGGGCATGTAAATCTGCAGTCTAAAAAAGATGGTTCTTTAAAAGTTCTTTACACATAGTAACAGTTCTGTTTAGATCCATATCATCCTGAAGAACTCTTTTATTCTGAAATGGTTCTTTGTGTTGGGGGTTAGGGTTTTTATATTCCCACCTTTTTATTTTTTTCAAATCTGTAACAGTCAATGCCACCCCATTACTACATTTCTGGAGCTCAACCATCCAACATCACAGACTGTCAACAGACATCTCGACAGGTAAATGATTTTATTTGTTTTATTTTTACTTCCGAATTGTAACTGATTTTCTACCAGTCAAGTGCGAGCAGCTCTGTTCAGCTAAGGATGCTTCTGTCCTCTTCTCCAATATAAGTAACAGTGATATTGAATTTATGATCCATATTGTTAGAATTTTAAATTACTACTTGGGTTTATGAATAAACATGACCAGACAAAAAAAACAAAACTTAAACATAATTGTATTGCATTTCTATCCTGATGCTGTGGCATCCCCGCAACCTTGACCATCTGCAGAGAGAAACTGCCACTCAAAATACATAACGATGGACATAAAGGCATCATAGAGGATTGTGAAGATAATTCACTGGAACTGCTTTACATTGTCTTCATTGCATTTATTTTGTGTTTGATTTCTTTATGTATTTATTCATGTTCAGTGTTGTTGTTACTGTTAGATCACTATCATTTTGTTATAATTTCACATCAATAACAAAGTAAAAGTATCTGACACGGTTTGCCATTGTTTTTTAAGTCAAAACCCTGATAGAGGCTATAATAAGACCAGGCAGACAGCCAGGTTAAACAACATTAAGAAACAATTATATATATGCTTCCAAAGCATGGTTCTTTGTGGAAAAGGGTTCTATTTAACTCCAAAAAGGGTTTGGCTATTATTACAAGCCGAAGAACCCCATTCTGGTACCATCTAGAACCATTTTTCTAAACCTTGTTTCTAAATGTGGTTTTAATCAAACATGTGAAATGTATGTGTTTGTGAAGGTTTTTTTCAGTATCATGTATCTGAAGAAGTATATGACACACACACACACACACACACATATACACACACACACACACACACATACATATGTAAGCTATGATATGAATTGTGATACTGCAGCTTTAGTCAACAACAATATGACATTTTCATCCTTTGCAGCCTGCAGGAACAAGATTCTCACTCATAATTAAACATGGAATTCTTAAAAAGGCACTGGTGTATTTTCTATTTTATGTGTCATGTTTTGCACACTATACAAATTATTGATTAAATCATTGATCAAATAAGAAACAGCATTTAAAGTTAAAAACCGTTGTCAGTCCACTGCTGTTAGAAAAATAAATAAATTCACAGATTTATCTAAGTATGCATTTCGTCTGTAATCGTATCAGTTTAAGTTATTTTAGAGCCATTTGAGACGTCCATATATTCCTGCATCTCAATGTTTTATCCACACTTCAGCCTTTCGCTGCTGATAGACATGAGATAGTGGGCGGTGACGAGCTGACGAACAGAACTGACATCCAATCAGAATGCAGTCTGCAGGAAACGCAACCATACGTAATTAATGCGGAAGCGGATGCGCTTGAATCCTGCACACCGACGAGCCGACAGCGTGCAGCATCACATCTATCGGCATTTGTAGCAAACAGTTGTGATCTTTCGTGTGTGAGACACCGAGACCCACTGATTGTGTTATCATGGAGCTGCTGACAGATGCACTGTACTGGATCGGTGCTGTCACTGTGGCCTGGGTGTCGGTGAGCACTCTGTGCTGTCTGCTCAACGGGACTCGCGTGTGGATTGTGGGCAATGGAAATTTGATGAGGGCGACCAAACTCGGGAAATGGGCAGGTTGGTACGCACACCGCAATGACAGATGTCGCGAACGCTTTCATTATTATCATCAGGCAAGCCGCTTCAACAATCAGCCAGCAGTTACTGTGTGTCAGCATTGTAACTTGATGGTGGTCGTGTGATATTCGCTTGTGTGCAGCTATTTATACACATTTTTTTTGTATGTCAAGATGAAGGTTGGAGCTTAAGTTTTTTCCCTCTTTTGTTACACATTTTATACATGACTTACACTCAGACTGTCTAATCTGCTTGACGTACTGTCCACATTACGATGATACTGTTTCCGGGTCCTCCGTCTACTGCTTTGGCTGAAGCTCTCGTTCCTTCAGTGCAGTGCTGTGCTGGGTCCCTTGTTTGAATAGATCTTGAAAGGGACCAGAACCAATGATTGCAATACAGACAAGTGCAGTAATGTTACTCTATGGATAAATATTGTGTGGTAAAAACAAAGAAAACACTTTTTTTTAGTGTAGCCTATATCTGTTTACTAATAAGCAAGTATTTAATAGTGAGAATTGTTCCCTAAACTTAAGTGTCACCCCTTCTCTAATAGGTGCAGTTCCGGAAGTAAAAAAAAGTCTATTAATTTTCTCCATGGGGAAATGGATTTTTAACTATAACTTATGGACCTTTAAAGATAGACATACAATGAGCACCAATTGATTGGAAATGCTTTTGTTGAAATCTTTTTTTTTTTTTTTTTAAATAACCCTGGTTAAAAAAAACAAACTTTTTAATAGTGTGTCACTTTGTATCTGCTCTGTACAGCCAGATTGCAATATCAAGTAGCAAATCAGTGGTTCATAGCAAACATCTCGTTTTTTTAAAAGAAATTAAGCAGCACGAGTGTGGGCAAGAAAACTTGATTGCCAAGCCATTTCATGGGGTCTTTAGTTTCTCGGAGTGTAAATTGTCAGAAGCACAAGGTCATAATGGCTCTGGGTCATAACTGAGGTGTACTTTGTAACAAAGGGATGACGGTGATGCTGACCAGGGTGGAAGGGATCAGGAGTTAACCAGTGCACACTCTGCCAATGACGACTTGGCACAGGAGAGGGAGTCTTTTTGCTTTATTCATAGACCTGACTTTTGACCATGTGCTTATCATATGTGGAGTTCCAAAAGTCCATCATTCTGTAGAGTTTAGACCCGTCACCCCACCAACAAGCTTTGCTCTGATTTTGACTTCAGCTTATATCTAATCAAGTGACTTCCTTGCTGTTGTTAATTTTTAAACCATTTTTAAATGGCAGCTGTCGATCCTCCAGAAACAAGTACTGATCATGTCATAGTTTATCAGTCATCTGTGAGAATTTGTTAGTGATACTTATATGCATTTAGTTTTGACCAATATAAATCAGTGCTTCTCAACCTTTTTTATTCAGAGGCCCCCGTTGTCCAGCACAACATTCCAAGGCTAACTTTTTGCAAAACTTTTTTTTTAACAACAAAAACTGATAATATTGATTTTAATTTAATGAACCAAGATTCATTGTATGATTCCATAAGTTTCCAGAATTATGCTCTTCAGAATTCTTTTATTTTATTTATTAATGGTTCTCAAACAGTGATTCTGGCCCACTAGGGGGTCTCAGCAAATTTCCAAGAAAGATGCATCATTATTAACATATTAAAATGATCTAACTCTCATCATATTATAACTATAAATAACCACTAAATCAATAACTAAATTAAACATGAGTTATCTTGTTTTCAAAAAGCTTTAGTGAAAATAATAAATTAGGTTTATTTTAATGCATTAAAAATAAAAATTGTCTTCATGAATGTGCCCCTTTATTCTTGAAAAAAGCATATTTTAAAAATAAGAACTTAGTAGGATATTTGAATTCATACAATTGCTTTGCGTTAAGAATAAATGGAAATTCAAGTTGTTTTCACTGCTAATCTTTTAGGGTTCTGCAGTTAAGTCAGTGGTTTAAAATTATCAGGTACCATTTATGAATGCTAGGGATGCTCCGATCCACCTTTTTCGCCTCCGATACCGATTCCGATACCTAGGGTTAGGTATTTGCTATAGTCTTTTCTATGCCTGTGTTTTGTTCTCACAGACAACATTAAACTACGGCAAGAAGATAAAGTCCTTTTTGCGAAATCATAGACATGTATTTACAAATCAAGTATAATGGGAACACAGAATGATCTTGAGGAGAGCTTTACCGAGCTGACTGCTGTAACTGAACGCTACCAGGGTTTAAAGACTGAACGAATGAGTGACAGCCACAGCGGAGAAAAGAGTTTGTGTGAACTTTAATGTAAGGACTTAAATATTCATATGTAGCTCACATTAAGCTATCGTATGGCTTCAGAATAACACAGAATAATTCGCACAATCAGGAAAAAAAAATAAAAATCTTGGATTTGGATCGGCTCTCTCTGACCGATACCCGATCCGAGAAAAATGGCACTATCGGAGCCGATACCCGATATGAATATCAGATCGGCACATCCCTAGAATGAACCATTCATGACTAGATTTGTAAACCAAATCCAATTCAAAAAGAATAATTTGTTTATAAATCCCACATTTATACTTCTCTTATTATTTCATCAAGGAGAGCTAGGGAGGTTGTGAAGATTTATAATGAGTAACCGCTTAAATTTAGACTGTTCCTTACACAGAGCATCGAAAGCCATATGATAACTTTGTGTCATTTGTTTTTCAAGTCCGATCTTTTCAAAGAACTGCTTGATCCATTTAACTCATTGATTCAGTTATCTGGTTACAGAAGTTAGTAGCAAATTATCATCCAATAACTACTAACATTTTTGTTTCTTATATAAAGCTGTGCATTCAGAAGACTTGGTGTATAAAACATAAATTCATTTATTATAAACATTTACATAAATCATGTAAACTGTGATATAGTGGATCTTTTTGTAGTGATGGGAGAAATGAACTTTTTCAAAGCTTCGAATCAACTGAACCAGTTGTTTTGCACTGTTTCTCAGTGAATACGAATGATTCGAATCATTTCGAAACATTTGTAACGTAACAAAGCCTCATTTACTGAAATCACGTGACTTCAACAGTTTGATATGCGCTCCGAACCACTGGTTTGAAATAAATGATTCGCAGATGTTTCGAAGCTTCACAAGGCAGTGCTTCGAAAGCGCCAATCGCTATCTTTTTGAGGCTTGAAAGCTTCACTTCCCATTAGTTGTTCATTAGGTATTGCATTGATTATAACAAGTAATTTCTAAAAAATGTCAGAGGGAAGAATCCCTCAAAGGCATTTAGCAGACACAATTATGAAACATAAGGCAGAAAATGATACGAAATATGCATAGAACATAAATGTGGTTGTTTTAACTTTAAAATATGTTGTCTTAAAGGGACAAAGTTCACCTAAAAATGAAAATTTGCTCTTAATTTACTCACCCTCAGGCCAACCAAGATTTAGGTGACTTTTTATCTTCAGTACAACAGTAAAGAAGATTTGGAGATTATGGTGATTAATAGGGATGTAACGATTCACTCAACTCACGATTCGATTCACGATTTTGATTTCACGATTCGATTCGATTCACGATTATTATAATTTTTTTTAACAAAATGAGATTTAAGACAAATTATAAATTAAATGTGTCCTTTTATTATTGCTTGGACAAAATGCTGCACATTTCTTTGTGAAATTGAAATATAACACTATAATAATATACTAATATAGCACTTGCATATTATTGCTCTTTTGTTGGTTTTGATAGCTTCTGTTGTCCTCATTTGTAAATCGCTTTGGATAAAAGCGTCTGCTAAATGACAAAATTTAAATATAATTTAAATGTAAATAACAATACTAAATTGAAATTTTAAAACAAGCCCCAAATCAAATAAAAAAGTAGCACAAATAAAATAAGTCTCTTCATATAAACAAACTAAGGCTTTGTCTGTGCTCTTTCCATTTAAAATTAGAGGCAACCACTGCATTTTAATCTTGATCCAAACAAAGATGCTGCATACATGCAACATGAGCAGTTTTTAAACTAAATTAGATTGTATAGTTTCGAAATTTGAAGCAAAAACAGAATGGTTTGTCAAACTATAAATAAAAATATCTGCATGAAACAGCGGAGCTGAATGAGATGCAGATTCACTCTCTGCCAGCAGGTGGCGCTTTAAGTGTTTCCTGGTTTCCGCTGTGAACAAAGCAGCGCTGAACTTATGAACTTTAATATGCATTATACAGAGGCAAGATGAAAAGAAAAAATACCATCTAAACTTTTCTAAAGACAGTAAGTTCCCCTCAGACATGCATTCATATAAACTCCTACACCTAAATGAATCGCGATTTGTTTAGCATCTCCACCGATTTGAATTTCAACCAGCTCGCAGTTAATCGTTACATTCCTAGTGATTAATAAAATGCATGTCCACGGCTGCCATCTTTTTCAGAGTAAAAAAATTATATACAGGCAACACAAAATTAATGCCTGTGGCTCCTGATGATATGTTGAGGTCTTATGAAGCGAAACAATCGGTCTCTGCAAGAAACTTAACATTATTTACAACATTATTACCTGGAATCCATAGCCTTAGGCAAACGGTCTGGTTCGTTTGAGAAAATTGTTCTTTTGAACCAGTTAACCAAATTGGACTTAACAGCCTGAAACAGCTCCTGTCTGTAGCAAGCACAGATCTACAAGTTACTCAATCAGAACTAATTTTTGGAATTACTCTGACTTGAAATGAGCCGACATACCTGCATATATGATCTTATGATGCCAACTAATTTTTGTCAGTTAATTCAGTGCTCCAGTTGCTCCAACAGTTTACTGAACTGAGGAAACGGTTCGAACTCGGACTGAAGAACTGATAAGCTGCTGATTTGAGAATGCGTGAACTGAGCACTTGAATGAAGGCACAAAATGAAAGCTTTTCTCATGGTTTATGTAAAAAGGGGAGTTGATTAGTTTATTCACTTAAAATATCACATTATTAACGGGTGCTTTCTTGCATAGACCAAGCATTTTGATTCATAACACCTCTTCAATATATTGTCAGGAGCCACGGCTGTTCGTTTTGTGATGCCTGTATGTGCTTTTTTGACGCTCAAAGTCACGTTAGCTGTGGAATTTTATGAATCACCAAAGTTTGAGCTAAAAACTTCTTTACTGTTCTACCAAAGACTTTAGATATACCAAAGATGGTGCATTCCTATTACTTATGAATAGGAGAAAGTCTAATTCGCAATATGGCGGAATAGTCCTGCCTTCTCAATAAAAAAGTCAATCACCAATTGATAAAGTCTACAGGTCACTGCATCTGCCGTTAGAAGCTCCGGTTGCTATAGAAACAGTCAACGTTCTGAAACGTGTGCTAGGACCGCGCATGCGTGTTGGCTGGTCTAGCCTGAAAAATACGCTTTTTTTAATGCTATTGGAGCATGAGAAACAGCATTTATGAGGCAGTTGCTGTCAGATTTCATTGGTGATTTCAAATATGAAATTTAGTCGTAAGCTTGGTGACCAGTTTTGGAGAATTTGATGTTTCCCCATTCAAAGAGATAGGAGCTGCACTTACATGCCCGAGAGGCATTTCAAAAATGGCAGCCAAGTGAAATGACTTGGCAATGAACACGTGTAAAAAAATTAAAAATAAAACTGCATTATTGGCTGCAGTTAGCACAATACAACACAGTCGGGTCAAAATAATGGTGTTTACACTGTTGTACAGCTTCATTCTTGTTGGTTCATTCACTAGCTCCTCATAGTGTGACATTTGAGCTGGAGTGAATGCTGCATCAAATGCATGGGTTCTCTGTACGGATGCATGTACAGCCTGCTCCGTGAGCCCGGGGAGGAGGAGTGCAGTGCATGCGATGCCGGAGGAAGCTGAGGCTCGTTTGTATTCAAGTGCTGCAGCTGTTCCAGACGAGGCTGCAGTGCCTGCCTGGTATTTTTAATCTCCTGTTCTTTTTTTAGCCTTCAGAATATTTAGCGGCAGCAGCATCAGTGTGCGCTGTGAGGGGGCGTCTTCACTCTTATAAGATAATTTCTCAGTTGACCAGACTCCAGCATTTAATCTTTTGATATGTAGCTCGAGAAGGTTGACGAAAAACACTTTTCTTCATGCTTGTGATAACCCGCCAGTCACTAATGTGAAATTAACAAGGGGTGTTTCCCTGTTGCCACCTCACATGTTCGCAAAACTGAAATGCTTCTCCATGTTGTCTAACCTTGAGGTTTTAGTGAAAGATAATTTTGTTTTTCTCAGTTGCTTTTCATATGCCGGATAGGGTTTGTGTGAGAAATTAATTCATTCACTGGGCTGTTTAACGTCATTGTTTAGCTCTATACTTTAAAAATAACTTGAATCACACTGACCCAAATTACTCATCACTAGCTTTGGCATCAACTTCCGAAGATTTTTCTCTGACATTTTCTAACAGATGATGTTCAATATCTGTGAATGTTTTTCTCAGATGCTGGTTTAGTGCTGCAATATCGCAGGAAATATTGTGCTGGATTTTTAGGAAGTGCCTGATCCCTTTTATTGCAGAAGGTTAGGTTGTGTTACATTTTACTATAAGCTTTTTCTTCAAAATGCAATTGAAGTGAAAATATTTTATAATATAGGCTATACAATACTGTTCAGAAGTCTGCGGTCAGAACATTTGTGCAAGGATGCTTTGACTTGATCAAAAGTGACAGTAAAGCCTTCTATAATGTTACAAAAGATTTTAAATAAATGCTGTGTTCTTGTGAACTCTCTATTGATCGAGGAATCCTGAAAAAATGCCAGCAGCACAACGCATGTTAATAAGAAGAAATGTTTCTTGAGCACCAAACCAGCATATTAGAATGATTTCTGAAGGATCATGTGACACTGAAGACTGGAGTAATGATGCTGAAAATTCAGCTTTGCCATCACAGGAATAAATTACATTTTAAAATATATTAAAGAAAAAAAATCAACTAGCTAATTTAGTTTGTTGATTGTGCTTTGCTCAGAATAGTCATTGTGGAATGGTGCTCTTAATTTGACTCAAATCAAGATATTTTTGTGCCTTTTCTGCAGACAGGATGTGAACAGATATATCTTCTTTACACTAAATGTCTAGTTAAACTGTATATTACATGTGATGTGATACAATGGCGCTAAACAAAGTAGAGTTTTTCTGAATAAGACTCCCATTCATTCACATTTCCAGCGTGTGTTGCGGACATTGCTCAGGGTGTGTTATGAGATGGAGGCATTTGGCCATACAGCAGCATTCATAAAAAATTTCCATCTCTCAGTCCTCACCTAGCCGTACACGCTCGGAGCATTTTGACCCAACCAGTGTTTTTTTTCCTCCGCTCATGTGGAGTAATGTATTGTAAGTGTGCTTAAAAATAACTGGGAAAATGGTTCCCTTGCCTCTAACTGTGTGCCGCCCCCTCCCAACTGTACTCTCCTTTAGCAGCTTGCCTTTCACTCTTCCATTTTCTATTTTTAACTGCCCCCAGGATCAGTCCTCATTCGCTCCTCCCTTGCGCTGTCTTATTGTTCGTCATCCACCCCTCCCTCGCCACACTCTCTTGTGTTACTCCAGCCGGTGTATGTGGGCTGCCCATGTAAATCTTTAATCAGTGCTGGCATCTCTGACACCAAAGATGCCAGGCTAAAGGGTGGGGATGTGTGTCCCGTGTCCTTGGTGCCCGGTGAACAGGGAGCAGAGCATGAATGTCTGCTCTTTCTATAAATGTGAAGCCGTTTCCCTCTTTGCTTGCCTTCAAGCTATTTTTATAAAGGTGAACCACGTTTGAGGGGTAACAGGGCTTGTTGTCTAGGTGTAGCCAGGACAACTAATCAAAAACGGTACAGGAACTTGCTGTCATTTCCATGCTCTCATCAGCAGGCACCCACCCATGTTTAACATGTCCCTGGACACTTTAGTTTTTTTTTTAATTGAAAATAATACAGTTCGTTTTTATGGCCGAATTTAATGACATCTTCTCTCACGACCGTAACAGCTTGCACTGTTTATCAAAATGCATAATTACATCTATCAGAGTGTCTTTACACATACGTTGAGTTACGTGGTGTGCATTTAGTGTGCTTGATAATTTACAATCTCTGGCTGACTATTGTCTTTTTCCCTATAGTTGTGACTGGGGCCACCGATGGAATTGGAAAATCCTATGCGGAGGAGGTAAGATTCCTCAGGTTTTATTTGTGTTTTGTCCTCTCTCTTCAGGGAAATCACATTGAGTCATCAAACTAGAGGTCTCCGTCAGAGTTCAGGGAGAACTCCACTCTCAAAGGTTTGCCGCGAACAGTCGACAAACTGGCAAGCATTTTCCACCCTGCTGCTTCTCATTTCTACCGTTTGATAGCCTTTATGAATTGTGCTTTTTGTTATATACTGTTTTGATCTGATTCTGTAATAGTGTACTAGGATGATTAGGATCATTTTGATGGTAATACGGATGGAAATGGATGATTTGATTGTGAAGGCTAGTTTACTGTAATTATGATCTGATCATAAGTGATTTTTAATGTATAATCAAAAGAAAATAATAAAATTATAATAATAATGTATAATGTGAAATGTTTCTGATTCTGTGCAGCTTGCTCGACGAGGTTTTGCTATCGTTCTCATCAGCCGTACTCAAGAGAAGCTGGATGAAGTGTCCAAAGCTATTGGTAGGTGTTTGCTTAGATCTTTGTAATAACACTGTATGGACCTCGTTTACTAAACGCAAGCAGAATTAATTTTCCGTAAATCATTCATACATTTTTATGAAAGTGCTTGTATTATCAAAATGTAATGTTATTTAGCCCAAGACTGGTTGCCCACTGAAGCTAAGCAGGGTTGAGCCTGGTCAGTACCTGGATGGGAGACCTCCTGGGAAAACTAGGTTTCTGATTGGAGATGTGTTAGTGAGGCCAGCAGGGGATCGACTAATATATAACTAAATCAGTTAGTTAAATGTGAAAATAAATTTCACTGAATAATTTTAATCTATAATAAAAAGGAACATGGACTATGCAGCTGTTATAAACCATCAGAGTGTGTGTAGTATTTGTCTGCAAGATTGACAATTTATTTATATTTTTATTATGCATATGGACAATTAGTCTATTTTGCGTTTAAGGAAATTACTGGACCCATACCTGAGAAGGGAGTCCAGAAGATCCCACAGCCTTCCTGTATTCCATTCCATTCCATTTTTATGTGAATGAGCATGCCCTATTTACAACATGATTATATCTGAGGTTTTACAAAGCATTTGTGAATCAGGAGGAGCGCTTTCAGGGAAGGTCTGCATTACACGCATTATGGAAAATATAAAAATGAAAACTAATTCAAAATATGACTTTTAAAATGTAAATGATAGTAGAATAACACTGCTATTTATTGACAAAGTTTGTAGCTTTTGTTATTGACAGTATCAGAATGGCCAGATATCGTTTGGTTATGCCATCACTCTGTTTATTCATTATTTAAAAATACACTATTATGAAATTAATACTCTGATCATTGTATTCCTAATTATGTTGTTTTATGTGCATTGTGTTGCTGTAGAAAAGAAAATCATTAAATTAAAAAAATATATATTTTAATAATTTACAATTTAATACGTATAATTCATTTTTGATTGTGTTATTTATACCACTGGCACCACAAAAACAAAGCAAAGGCAGGATCTCCTAGTATGGCATTGTTGAATGAATGGAGCAGCAGTGGCTGAATCGCAGATGTCCCCCTCCAATTCATTTTTTCTTGTCCTTTGGTTGACTGACTCCTGATCTGAGGAGGATGGCATGATTTAGTGCATGCCCATGTGCTGGAAAATGTGAGTTTGTGTTTGCTTGTGTGCAGAGGACCTGTGGGGTACCTATTCGTGTGTGTGAAAGAGTCGTGAGGAGCAAGTACTGCTCCTGTTTGTGAGGCAGCGAGTGTCTCCCTCTGCTAAATGAATGTGGATGTTAATGAGCGGAGTTATTTTTAGCACTGTGTTGAAAGGCAGGCACTCTGCCAATTGAGCTGCCTGGCTGCTGCAGCAGAGCGCGACTTTGCAGATGGAGGTGGATCCTGGAGATGTCATGGCGGGGATGAGAGAGAGAGTAAGAGCGCATCAAATGGAGGAAATCAGCCCAGTGACCTCTGCTGAACACTGGCAAATACAGTCATGTGCATCTTTCATCGGATGCAATTGGAATTATTTGACAAAAGTGATGGACATAATGACTGTTGCGTTACATGTGTGGTGTAGTCCTCCAAATGGGCGGGACTTCGGTATGGTGTATATTATATTCAAACTTGTGTTTTATACAGTATTTAGTAGGGCTGCATGATTAATCAAAATTAAACCAAAATCGCAATATGGCTTAGTGGGATTTGATTTAATAAATATGAAATATGAAGCTAGGCACTGTGATCATTTACACATGAGCAGCTTGTGATCCGGTGTTTTCAGTGTCTCGGAGCAAATGAGCTTATAATATTCAATTGAGAACATAATGCATCCACCGTCTTCTCTAACTTTTAATGAGAGGCATTTATAACTGCGGTTTTCTACTAAAATAAAAGTTTGATTGGAAATGAAGAAATAAAGCTGTAAACATTAGTTTTGTCATTTTATAGTTGTACTGTAAAATAAATTTAGTATTGTTTTTCTTAAGTTCTAGATTTTTATTACAGTTATATATAATACAAGTAATATTTCTTATGTTTAAAGGGGTCATATGATGCTATTTTAAAGATCATTATTTTGTGTATTTGGTGTAACAGAATATGTTGACATGCTTTAATGTTCAAAAAACACATTCTTTTTCAAATACTGTACATATTTAGTTGTGAAGACCTGAGTAACGTAAAAATAGATACCATTATACACCAGTACAGCAAATTCTCACCAGGTTGTGTGTAGATTTATTAGGATATTGTATCTTTTTAACTGAATGCATACTCTATATACAGGTGCATCTCAATAAATTAGAATGTCGTGGAAAAGTTCATTTATTTCAGTAATTCAACTCAAATTGTGAAACTCGTGTATTAAATAAATTCAGTGCACACAGACTGAAGTAGTTTAAATCTTTGGTTCTTTTAATTGTGATGATTTTGACTCACATTTAACAAAAACCCACCAATTCACTATCTCAACAAATTAGAATATGGTGACATGCCAATCAGCTAATCAACTTAAAACACCTGCAAAGGTTTCCAGAGCCTTCAAAATGGTCTCTCAGTTTGGTTCACTAGGCTACACAATCAT
Source organism: Sinocyclocheilus grahami (assembly GCF_001515645.1). Lineage (NCBI taxonomy): Eukaryota > Metazoa > Chordata > Actinopteri > Cypriniformes > Cyprinidae > Sinocyclocheilus > Sinocyclocheilus grahami. Next base: position 581,825 of record NW_015505463.1, on the reverse strand, counting down.
GGGGAAGACTGCTGATGTGACAGTTGTCCAGAAGACAATCATTGACACCCTTCACAAGGAGGGTAAGCCACAAACATTCATTGCCAAGGAAGCTGGCTGTTCACAGAGTGCTGTATCCAAGCATGTTAACAGAAGGTTGAATGAAAGGAAAAAGATGCACAACCAACTGAGAGAACCGCAGCCTTATGAGGATTGTCAAGCAAAATCGATTCAAGAATTTGAGTGAACTTCACAAGGAATGGACTGAGGCTGGGGTCAAGGCATCAAGAGCCCCACCACACACACGTGTCAAGGAATTTGGCTACAGTTGTCGTATTCCTCTTGTTAAGCCACTCCTGAACCACAGACAACGTCAGAGGCATCTTACCTGGGCTAAGGGCTTTTTGAAGATGCTGATTTCATTTTCCAGCAGGATTTGGCACCTGCCCACTTTTTAGCAATCCCACACTGCCAAAAGCACCAAAAGTTGGTTAAATGACCATGGTGTTGGTGTGCTTGACTGGCCAGCAAACTCACCAGACCTGAACCCCATAGAGAATCTATGGGGTATTGTCAAGAGGAAAATGAGAAACAAGAGACCAAAAAATGCAGATGAGCTGAAGGCCATTGTCAAAGAAACCTGGGCTTCCATACCACCTCAGCAGTACCACAAACTGATCACCTCCATGCCACGCCGAATTGAGGCAGTAATTAAAGCAAAAGGAGCCCCTACCAAGTATTGAGTACATGTACAGTAAATGAACATACTTTCCAGAAGGCCAACAATTCACTAAAAATTGTTTTTTTTTATTGAAGTATTCTAATTTGTTGAGAATTGGTGGGTTTTTGTTAAATGTGAGCAAAATCATCACAATTAAAAGAACCAAACACTTAGACTGAAGTAGTTTGTGTGCATTGAATTTATTTAATACACGAGTTTCACAATTTGAGTTGAATTACTGAAATAAATGAACTTTTCCACGACATTTTAATTTATTGAGATGCACCTGTACATGTCAAATTTCTTTCAGTGTAGCAGAGCAATGTCTACTACAGCGAGTATGTGAATGGAGTTCTCTGTGTTTCTTTCGTTCACTCTCCTCTCCTCCATACATATTCCGTAATTAAAGTACTTTTACAACAGAGCATTTTTGTGTATTTAACAGAATTGAATGATGCTCTGGTGAAGAGAACCTGCAATTGCAGTTTAAGTGACATGCTTTGTTGCAGTGATGTTAGTTATATTAGTTGATTTATTGGAATTTTTACGTTGAAAACAGTGTCTCGCTTTCATTGAATCAAACCAATGCAAGATAGCGTTGCATCATGTTGTTAACATTCTATGACATTCCATAAAGCACTTGCCTTCCTAATGTTTTGCAATTGTCTGCTTTTCCTTTTGTTCCCCCAGAGAGCAAGTATAATGTAGAGACCAAAACCATTTCTGCTGACTTTGGATCTGTGGACATCTACCCGAAGATTGAGTCTGGGCTGGCCGGACTGGAAATAGGAGTTTTAGGTATGTTACATACCTATAATTTAGTTGATAGTGGAATTGTCTCTTCAGTGATGCTTTAGTATTTGCTGCCTGCTATGGAAATGTGGAGGGAACTACCTGTGTTTCCAGATCTCTTTTTAAAATAATCTGTTTTTATTATTATTATTATTATTATTATTATTGCTCAAGCGCTTTGCAAGTAATTTTTAATAACCTGCTCTTAAATTATTGTATGTCTCTTCCTCCTGCAGTTAACAATGTTGGAGTGTCTTATTCCTACCCAGAGTTCTTCCTCAACATTCCTAATATTGACAGTGTGAGTTTGTGTAGCCACTTGTGCATTACGCAAAACTTCCATTTGATTAATAGAAGTGTAATTGTCTGTTGTGAGTTGTTTTGTTGCTGTTTGTTTTGGTTGGTAACATATTGACAGTTGTGATTGCAGTTCATCAGCAATATGATCAACATCAACATTACATCAGTTTGTCAGGTAAGAGAAAGTTGCTCCTCACTCAAGTCTTAGAAACAGACTCTGAAAACAAAGTGTATGTATAAATTAGAGATGTACTGATACATAATTTCTCCGCCGATACGATCGCCGAATATTCAGAATGACATCTGCTGATACTGATAAAAAATATCTCAACTAATTCTGTAAACTATGCTGGGGCCATCTCATGAAACGTTACTTTAAAGGGGTCATATGATGTTGCTAAAAAGAACATTATTTTTTGTATTTGGTGTAATGAAATGTGTTTGTGGTTTAAGGTTTAAAAAAACATTATTTTCCACATACTGTACATAATTGTTTCTCCTCTATGCCCCGCTTTTGTGAAAAGTCGATTTTTACAAAGCTCATCGGTCTGAAAAGCGAGGTGTGCTGTGATTGGCCAGCTATCCAGTGCGTTGTGATTGGCCGAATACCTCAAGCGTGTGATGGAAATGTTACGCACCTTACCATACTGTGATGCCCTGTCCAGCCAGAGCACTGAGACAAAAACATTAAAACCCATTATAAACGAGGCATTTGTTGCATCCAGTGGGGACATAATTACAGATTATAATGACTTATACTGTCTTTTTACGCGTTGCGTTGCTTCACGCCGCACCGCGCCGCATAAACATAAAACCATGTCTGCATTTGTGATTGGAGAAATGACGAACAACAAGCGCTACTCTACACTGCTCAAAACTCGTGTTTGAATCATCAGTGGCAAATCCTTTAAATATGAAAACGTACTTACAGTCTGTGAGTCAGAACAGCCGGCATTGTAGTCTACTCTCCCAGGAAACAGTCCTCCATAAAATGCGCTGCACACATCTGAATATTTGGGTTGAACTGTTCTGGAACAGTGTTGTAAATACAACTTAACCACTGATTTCTAGTCGTGTCCTCTTTTGGAAGGCCAAACACAGTAGTTTCACTTTCAGGCCGGCGGCCTAGAGTGAGCGGAGGCCGGCGGCTTAGAGTGAGCGGCGGCGGGCTTGAGAACGGCGG
>NW_015505463.1:561375-574171 GCF_001515645.1 Sinocyclocheilus grahami | reverse complement strand
AAAATGTGCTGCACACATCTGAATATTTGGGTTGAACTGTTCTGGAACAGTGTTGTAAATACAACTTAACCACTGATTTCTAGTCGTGTCCTCTTTTGGAAGGCCAAGCTAAGTAGTTTCGCTTTCACAACGAAACACAGTGTCACACACGGCGGCCTTGAGTGAGCGGCGGCCGGCGGGCTTGCGGCAACCACATGTGACGACCCCGGGCTGGACTCCGCTTCGTCCACGGTGAATGCCGATCCATGACGAAGAGGATATCGTGCTCTTTTGGAAGACCAAACAAAGTAGTTTCGCTTTCACAACGAAACACACAGCGTCTCCACGACATGGCAGCGGCGGCGGCAACAATACTACAGCGAGAATAAAAGTTACGCCTTCTTTCTTTGCGTGAACATTTGGGCAGTGTTATGCAAATCTTCCCACAAAGGGACGTAGACGTGGGAGCGTGTTAGAACGAGCCGTTTTAGGTAGGCGTGGTTGACTCTTAACTTTTATAAAGAATATCTCTTTGGATTTGAGACTTTAGTCTTTGCAACTTTACAGATCTTCTTTATGCACCAACTATCGCCTTGTTTGTACTGTCTTTGTATTGTATTGTTAAACTGCATACCGTTTATCGCTGACTGTATTGCAGACAAGGCTTAACTTTGCACTATCGCCTTGTTTGCATTTGCTTGTGTATTGTTTGTCTTTTGTTTGTCTTTGTCTTTTGTTATTTGTCTTTTTTTTATTTATTTTTTTGTATTACAGATGTTTAAGTTACATGTGACTGCACTGTTAGGATTGCTCAAATTTCACTATACTTGTATAGTGACAATAAAGGAATCTTGAATCTTGAAAGAGCTTGTAACACTCCAAAGAGAAAGGAAAACTTGAAATCGCATCATATGACCCCTTTAATATTAAAGGTGCTTATTTTAATGTCCTATAATGTAAGCACCTCAGTGCTTTACATTTAAGAGCATCAAAACAGCATTTAATGTTTGAATTTAGTTATAAAATGGACAGAATTTGAGAGCTGATTTAAAAAAATGTTTTTATCAAATAACAAAGCATAAAGCTCTTTGCAATTACTGGATGGGAGGCAAGCTACAAATAATGTTTGGTAAAGGGGAAACTATGGACCTGGCAACCATGGCTTGAACTATGGGTGATTCATAGGTTCAAATTGAACCTGCGTTAGTGGATCATTTTATTTTATTTTTTTAGATTTGCATTAATGTGTTATTCACATTTTCTTCATACACTAGATGAATTCTGACACGTTTCCCCATCCCCTTTTGAATTGATAGAATATAATCGGCCCTGATCATTTACTGGTATCAGTATTGATTGGATTTATCTGCTGATACTGATTATTGGCAGATACATCTGTGCATCCTTAGTATAAATGACAGAAACAGTCATTACATAGTTTTTATAATTTGTCATGTAAGTCATAATTTAGTTTTTGGTCATTTTTTGCTGGCTTGCTTGTAAGACTTCTATATAAATGCCCTTTTTGCTTAAATTTTTGTAACAGTAATAGTGTCTGTCCAGCTTTCTCTGTATATTACCATACTGTCTTGGCAGGCCAAGTTTCTGAACACAAAGTAAGTGCTGTTGGTGTGAAATGATGGTGGACGTGTGTATGTGTTAATGTATTCATTGATTTGGATTTAGAATGTTGCACAACTCCTTTGTGCACTGAAAAGGAAGGTTTTGCGTTCTGATTGTAACAATGTTTTCATATTACACTTAACTTTTATTCTTTATCAAGGAAAAATGTATTTTTCATAATGTGATTAACAAATTTGACTCATTCGTGAAATATATACATCACTTCCTATATATAAACACTTGTTTGTACTCAGGAAATTTGTGTGTAGCTCACTGCCTCTGCAGGTCTTTATTATACAGTCTGAAAGTTTGAGTCTATGCTGCCACCTTCAGGATCTAAAATGTATTATTCTGTCAATACAGTGTGTGTGGTTTGCAAAAAACATGTCCATTAATGGGACAGATTTAAGGTTTATAGTGTGCATTTATGCATATGTGAAATATTACCGAAAAGATTGTTGGAATTTATCAGGTTTTATAATCAATTATTTAATTTAGTTTGTGTAATAGTCTTTAAAGCTGGTAGATCTGATTCATATGCTCTATATCCCTGCACTATTGTAGATGACTCGATTGGTACTGCCCAGGATGGTAGATAGGTAAGTTTAGAAATTACCACACTATGATGCTGTTGACATTGAAAGTAGTGTTTGGTAAAGCAGATGGATTGATTCTTACTTGAAGCATTCTGACTAGTATATCCCACAGGAGTGTGTCATGCAAATTTTCATGTGGTTATTTTTGTGCGGTTCGGTCATGCATGCTTACGTAGTGGTTTTGGCCTTTACTTCCTACACACTTCAGTCCAGTAATCATGAACAAATGTTCCACTTTTACATATTTTGATAATTTGATCTGTCACACTGGAAATTATTAATGTTGCATGTTGATGATAAGCTGATCAAGGGATAGTCCCCCCCCCCCCCCCCAAAAAAAAAATCTTTTGTTTAACCCAAAATATATTTTGAAGAATGTGGGTAGCCAGACATTTCTGGTCCCCATTGCGTTCCATAGCATTTTTTTCAGTGGAAGTCAATTCACTGTGGACCAGCAACTGTTTGGTTACCCACATTCTTCAAAATATCTACTCTTGTGTTCAACAGAAATGCATACATGTTTGGAACAACATGAGGGTGAGCAAGTGATTAAAATTTTCATTTTGGGTGAACTAACCCTTTCATTATTTCTCATGGCAGAGGCTGACTGTGTCATGCCAAAATGACACGTATAATTAATAGAAAACATTTAGGGATTTTTTCCCCCCCCAACCATTGTATTTAGTTAGGGTCTTTCTAAGTTTAGAGAATAAAAGCCATACTAAAAGTATCTGTAGCTTCTCCCATCTAGAGCCCTAGAGTCTGGTGTGCACTAGTACATAATGCAACATGGGCACCAGTTGCCATAGCAACAGGGATGCAAGAATCCATTAGCAGGCACCAGTGTGTTATAAGGGATAATTCTGTGCTGTCTAAAGTCAAGTGAAAATGGAACAAATACATGGGACATTTTAAGCACTGTTGTCTGTAGAAAACGTGCTTACATGCTGCTCTACGACAGTTCGAACATTAATTGGTGAAAAAACACGACTCTTTCTAGGTCTAAAGGAGTGATCTTGAATGTTGCTTCAGCGAGTGGCATGTACCCAGTTCCTCTCCTCACCCTCTATTCTTCCTCGAAGGCAAGTCATCTTTCTCTTCTTTTCTCTACCTTGGATCAGGTCTTTCATATCTTTGTGAGAAAAGTCTGTCTTGTCTTTTGTTGCTAAAGTTCTCAGAGGATGTTGCTGTACGCTGTATGGCTAGCAGCACTATTCTGAGCAAATTAGATGTTGATATTAGAATGCTACTGCAGCTTGATGCACTGGGTTATTATTATTATTATTATTTTTATTTTTTTAACTTTCATGATTTTAAAGGACACGCATTACATGATTATTCTCACACCTCCAGGCCTTTGTGGATTTCTTCTCCCGTGGTCTTGCTGCTGAATACAAAAGCAAAGGGATTATTATACAGGTATTTTACTAACAGTAGTTTAAAAATTAAAATTCTACACAGAATTCAGACATTATATTAGTTGCTTACTGAAAAGAGTGACATGTAAATATGCAAAGATGAATTTAAGTAATGCCATTTGATTATCTGTCTATCTATCTATCTATCTATCTATCTATCTATCTATCTATCTATCTATCTATCTGTCTATCTGTCTCTCTGTCTCTGTCTGTCTCTCTGTCTCTGTCTGTCTCTCTATCTGTCTGCCTTTCTGTCTCTAACTGTCTCTCTGTCTGTCTCTATCTGTCTCTCTCTCTCTTTCTGTCTGTCTGTCTGTCTCTCTGTCTATCTGTCTTATCTGTTTCTTTTGCTAGTAATAATGATGTTCACTGCTTACACTGATAAAGTGTCTTGTGTAACTCTTTGAAGAGTGTGCTGCCGTTTTATGTGACGACCAAACTCAGCAAAATCAGGAGGGCCACTCTTGACATCCCCTCTCCGGAACGCTATGTTAAAGCCCAGCTGTGCACTGTAGGGCTGCAGACTCAGTCGAATGGTTACTTCCCTCATGCCGTCATGGTGAGACCCTCTTAAAATGTCTTCATCTTTAATTCAGTGTCCAGGTCTACAATGAATTAATTATACACAACTCTTCAAAAGTTTGGGGTCAGTACGATTTTTTAAATATTTTTGGAAGAAATCTCTTTGGAATTTTGCAATTTGGAATAATGGAAGCTTGTATATGATATAAACTATAGTACTAAAGTGGATTATTTTCATATTCTGTATTTTGACAGTCTAACAAGTCTGTTATTATGTCATTGATGCAGGGTTGGGTGACTACTGCTCTGCTTCCTGCAAAACTGCTCAACAAATATGTTATGAGCATGGGGTTGTCCCAACGTGCACACTATCTGAAGAAAAAGAAGCAAGGTTAGAAACGGAAAAGGGACAGACAGTGTGATTAAAGGAAAGGAGGGACCAACCAAAAAAAAAAAAGAAAAATCCCCAATCTCTCTTCCCTTTTGCTATCAGGGGCCAAAAGCACTCACACCCAACTGTTCCTGAGATGGTTCAAAACAAGCAATGTATTTTCCAGACATTAGAGTGGTGTATTGAGTCGTAGCTAACCAAAACATGATTTGCTTGAACAGCCTTTGCTGGCAAACAGTTTTTATTATTTTGGTAAGACAACCACACCACAGAATAGCTGAAGTTCCTAACAGTCACTAACAGCATTGATCTGTGCAGTTTGTTTGTCTTTCTTTTAAAGAAAGTACATGTTTAAAGAAAGTAAATTAGTAGTTCTCTGATAATAGTCAACTGATGAACATACATAATGAGAAAAATGTTCTCAACCTGAATTAAAAGTCTATTTGCGCAACAACACTTCCATTAACATAATTGATGTGACTGAAATTAGGCAGGTTGCCCTCAATCATTTAAAAATTGCATCTGCAACGTCTACAAAATGGTGCACTAATAATCTTGGTCCATATTTGCTTTTTTTTCATCTGACTCAGCAGTTTAAACTAAATGAACTACATGAACTATTTGTGCCCATCACAGATGGCACTATGCTTTCTATCTTTAGAGCATCTTTTTGAATGGAGATGTGATTTATATTGCACTAACATTGTTGTGGAAAGTTTGTGTACGTCCTGTATGGTTAACTTTGTACTGCTGGTGACAGGAAGCAAATTTCAACTCTGACACCAGTTTATTTGAAAGCTAAGGCTGTTATTCCGTTATTATCTGGTCAATGATTATGCAGTGTTTTCTCCAAAACAGAATTCCTGAATTCATTATAAATGAAACTGTTCTTAGAAGTCATGAACAACTTTTACAAGACAAAAGTCTAAGGCCTGCAACAGTAATGCACTCAATATGCCTGCTTGTGAATTGATCTTGCATTTCAAATAAAATCATCTTTCTAATAATGATGCTAACTCTTATGTTTGATGGATTTGAAACACAAAAAGGGAGCTGTTAGTTGACATTGATTATAATGCATATATTGTTATATAGCACATAGCTGTGTTTGTGGTAAATTGATAAAGCTGGAAGGAGAAAGTTTAGACACTATTCAGTAAGACTGTCATCATGATGATTTTGGCATGGCTTAATTCCTTTAATAGATCATAATTTTGTCGCAAAGATAAATATAATTGTGTGCTTCAGTGGAAGCAAGGATATCTTAACTTCTGTGCAAAGAGTTATGATCAGTGTCACAAATTTACAGTACCGATCAACAGTTTGGGGTCAATATTTCTTAAGGGTTCAAGCGCGTAGCGCTGAAACCCTATTGTATTGTAATTGTTCGAATGGCCAAGGATCAGCAATCTCCATGTTAAACTGATTGGGCAGACCAAACCCAAGTCATAGAGACTTGAAACTTGGAGGGATGATCGTACTCCTAGCGTCTACATTATCAAGGCTCACTCCAATCGGCCAGACGGGGGCACTACAGCAATCAAAAGTACTAAATCGCTCATAACTCCTAAACCGCAGGCTCTAGTGCTCAAGTCAGCCTGGCGAAATTTTTGGGAATTTTTTTTTTTTTTTTTGAAAAACCTACTTTTGTGAACAAGTCCTAGGTTTTTCACCCGACTGGAACCAAACCAGTGCAGAAAGATTATCTGGAGAGTGAATATCAATAATTATCAAAAAAAGTTGTACTTTTGACTCGCCGTCGCAAAGGGATGCCAAAACGTTCAAAAGGGGTAGGTCCACTTTTACTAAAAAGGCTATAACTTTTGAATGGAGTGAGATCTCGTTGGACTCAGGACACTCATGTAAGAGCTCAATCTGAGGTCACATGAAAAATTCATGGAGTTTGGCCACTTGGTGGCTCTATAAAAATGGCTATAACTATGCAACCATTTGTCCAATCAACATGAAAATTGGTACATAGTGTCTTTGTCCAAAGTGGCACAAGTGTCTATAATGGGTGTGCCTCACACGTCCTGAAAAGTGAAGCTGCAGGCTCTTTGATCGCCTTCTGGTGGCTGGCTGCAGTACAGGTCATAAACCCCGCCCTCTCCATGTAAACGAATGGGACTTGAGTCAAAATAAAAAATGTATTACGCTTCCAATACAATTTTCCAAAAGATGGTTTTGGTCATTTAAGGAAGTTATCACGCTGATATACAGTGGGTACGTAAAGTATTCAGACCCCGTTTGATTTTAGCTAGTAATTTGATGCTATAAAAATGGGGTGTGTCATTATGGTTGGATTGGGTCTGCGGGATTTTGATACCACGGCTCCACCTCACAACACTACTGCGCAGACTCTTGCTCCAAATTAATCTCTACTGTGCAGACTCGGGCTCCAAATGACGTCATTTACTCAAGATGGCAGCGGCCATACTGAGATGCTTTGGCTTCACTTTTCTATAGTGGAAGGAATAGGAGACGCGTCGTCCATCTTTTTTTTATAGTCTATGGTCTATAAGGACATTTGCGTATCTAAAAAACATGGCCGCCAATGAAATTTGAGCACCTATTAGACAAGGTTAAAGGAGGTCGATCAGAATGAAACTCAGTGGGCCTATTTGACTCATGGTCCTAAAGGTCTGTGAAAAGTCTGAAAGAAATCGGCCACTGGGGGATGATATTGCATTTTTCAAGGGTGTAAATGATTGTATGTTGCATGGTTTTTCACAAATGCACACAATATTGTATCATCTGATAGACCTCCTCATTCCGAACAACTTTGCCTCTATAACCACCGCTGTCAATCAAATAGTTTGTTAAATAATTGAGAATATGTAAAAAAACCTACCTTTGCAAACTAGTCCTAGGTTTTTCGCTCAGTCTTGGAAAAATCACTGCAGTACAAATTTCTGGAATCTCTAGGTCATTAATTATCAGAAAAAAAAGTTGAACTTTACTCTTTGTGTAGCTATAACGGGGTCGTTTAGAAAAGGGGCATGTCCAAATATTCCCTAAAGCCTAAACAAAAACTCAAAACTTCACGAAACTAGGTGAGCACATGCAACAGGTGATTCTAAACAAACATGCAATGTTTTATGGAGATCGACCACAGGTGGCGCTATAACAAACTCTTCAAAAACTATTTTTCTATGGCAAATTACCTCAAATTGCAGAAAATGTTTATATATTCACACATTCACTAGATATTCACATTGTACGATTGATCTTCTCATTCTGAATTTTGCTGTGTGTACATTAATGAGGAAAAAAAATTAACTTAAATGATTTTAGCAAATGGCTGCAATATAACAAAGAGTGAAAAATTTAAGGGGGTCTGAATACTTTCCGTACCCACTGTATGTTCAATTGTTCGTTTTTGTGATAAGTTTGATTTTAGCTAGTAATTTGATGCTATAAAAATGGGGTGTGTCGTTATGGTTGGATTGGGTCTGCGGGATTTTGATACCACGGCTCCACCTCACAACACTACTGCGCAGACTCTTGCTCCAAATTAATCTCTACTGTGCAGACTCGGGCTCCAAATGACGTCATTTACTCAAGATGGCAGCGGCCATACTGAGATGCTTTGGCTTCACTTTTCTATAGTGGAAGGAATAGGAGACGCGTCGTCCATCTTTTTTTATAGTCTATGGTCTATAAGGACATTTGCGTATCTAAAAAACATGGCCGCCAATGAAATATGAGCACCTATTAGACAAGGTTAAAGGAGGTCGATCAGAATGAAACTCAGTGGGCCTATTTGACTCATGGTCCTAAAGGTCTGTGAAAAGTCTGAAAGAAATCGGCCACTGGGGGATGATATTGCATTTTTCAAGGGTGTAAATGATTGTATGTTGCATGGTTTTTCACAAATGCACACAATATTGTATCATCTGATAGACCTCCTCATTCCGAACAACTTTGCCTCTATAACCACCGCTGTCAATCAAATAGTTTGTTAAATAATTGAGAATATGTAAAAAAACCTACCTTTGCAAACTAGTCCTAGGTTTTTCGCTCAGTCTTGGAAAAATCACTGCAGTACAAATTTCTGGAATCTCTAGGTCATTAATTATCAGAAAAAAAAGTTGAACTTTACTCTTTGTGTAGCTATAACGGGGTCGTTTAGAAAAGGGGCATGTCCAAATATTCCCTAAAGCCTAAACAAAAACTCAAAACTTCACGAAACTAGGTGAGCACATGCAACAGGTGATTCTAAACAAACATGCAATGTTTTATGGAGATCGACCACAGGTGGCGCTATAACAAACTCTTCAAAAACTATTTTTCTATGGCAAATTACCTCAAATTGCAGAAAATGTTTATATATTCACACATTCACTAGATATTCACATTGTACGATTGATCTTCTCATTCTGAATTTTGCCTATAGGACCACTGCTGTCAATCAAATTGTTCTTTAAATATTAGAGATTATTTAAAAAAAACTACTTTTGTGAACTTGTCCTGGGGTTTTTAACTCAAAATCAATTAAATCAGTGCAGTACAGTTCTCTGGACTCTCTAGGTCAATGATTATCCAAAACAACAACAACAACAACAAAAACCCGTTGAACTTTTGCATTTGGACAGCTATAAACAGGGTCATTTAAAAATATGGTCTTGATAGTCTACCCAAAAACCTATGAATCCTAAAAGAAAGCTCAAAACTAACTCGTGCATCGAATTATTCTAAACAAGCATGCACAATTTTATGGCACTATAATAATTATAAAGGTTTAAAACAGGTTATTTCTATGAAAATTGGCTGAAATTGCAATTATAACCACTAGATGGCAGCAGAGAACCACTAATGGAATCATTCATATAGGCTCACTAATATAGTACTTTTCACAGGTTTTGCTTTTGGATTCATATTTAGACATCATAAAATCACTGTTTTCATAACATTTAAGATCACATTTAGTAAAAGTTTGCCACTTCATTTGCATTGAGACTTTACAATTATGCCACATTTTTACAATTATGATTACAGTTAAACCTGAATAAAAATGTGTTATAAACAGGAAACTTGCAGTAATCATTTTGTTACCTATCAGTTATTTCAAATGTCTGTCTACAACAAAATGTGTGTGTGTAATCATTCTTAGTGTGAATTAAGTAATACAATGTGTATGAAGTAAAATAATTTAACCCTTTCATTCTCTGCATGTGTAAACTTATTGTCCATCATGGATGTGTTCTAGTGTCAGCCATACATTTCACGTTGGCCTAACAGCCTAGAAGCCATAAAGGCCTTAAAGTGCTTGAACCCCAATAATCCCAGTTTTATATATATATATTTTTTGATTTATTAATTTTTATTATTCTTTATGGAGTCTTTTATGTTCAGTTAGGTTGCATTTATTTGATCAAAAATACAGTAGGAACATTACCTTAAAATATTATCACCATTTAAAGGAACTGTTTTCTATATATTTTAAAATTGAATTTATTCCCATGAAGGGAAAGATGAATTTTCAGCAGCAATTACTTCAGTCTTCAGTGTCACATAATTCTTCAGAAATTTTAATATGCTGATTTGGTGCTCAAGAAACATTTCTTCTTATTATCAGTGAAAACAGATGTGCAGCTTAATATTTCTGTGCAAACTGTGATACATTTTTTTTCCCCAGGATACTTTGATGAATAGAGTTCAAAGTAACCATCATTAATTGGAAATATATATATTTTTAAAAAAAGGCCTTTGTTTCTGTTCCACTTTTCAAAATTAATTTTTTTTCAGTTTTAAATTGATTCAAAGTAATCATTCTAAGATTTCCAATCTGATTCAAAGTAGTATTGTGAAGTGTCTGTTTTCATCCCATCTGGGATCGTCTACTTGGGCTGTCTTAGTTACTATCAGTCAGAACGGCACTCCCGAGTCCTGAGCTCACCAGACTTCACATCCCATGAAGGGAAAGATGAATTTTCAGCAGCAATTACTTCAGTCTTCAGTGTCACATAATTCTTCAGAAATTTTAATATGCTGATTTGGTGCTCAAGAAACATTTCTTCTTATTATCAGTGAAAACAGATGTGCAGCTTAATATTTCTGTGGAAACTGTGATACATTTTTTTTCCCCAGGATACTTTGATGAATAGAGTTCAAAGTAACCATCATTAATTGGAAATATATATATTTTTAAAAAAAGGCCTTTGTTTCTGTTCCACTTTTCAAAATTAATTTTTTTTTCAGTTTTAAATTGATTCAAAGTAATCATTCTAAGATTTCCAATCTGATTCAAAGTAGTATTGTGAAGTGTCTGTTTTCATCCCATCTGGGATCGTCTACTTGGGCTGTCTTAGTTACTATCAGTCAGAACGGCACTCCCGAGTCCTGAGCTCACCAGACTTCACATCAGAGTTTCCCCCATGCCCGTTCTCACTTTTATCTATTTCTCCCCTGAAGAACCATCTGTGTCCAACCCCTTTGCATTTAAATGCTACCAAAATTGTATTCTTTGGGCCTTGATGCAAGTGAATTTTGTAGCTTTGTAGCAGTGCTTAAAAGGCCATCTGCTGGGTTTCATGTCCATCTCCTCTGATAGATGTGCATGATCTCTCTCATGTTGTGTCTGAGTGCCAAATCCTCTAGTGTCGTGCCTCAGCCCCCTCCCTATTGCACACCGCATGCGTGTTTGTTCCAGGCAGTATTGGGGAGGGGTGATTCCGGAGAATAGGAATGGAAGTCGGAAGCGTGACAGTCCTGTGATGAAGGAGGAGCTGTGAGGACTGTGTGGGAAGAGAAGGCCTATATAAAGCCTCGCAGCAACTCTGGTTTACAAATGCTCGAGACGGATACAGAACAAGAGCTGCAATCTGACAGAAGAGCTTCCCTCCAGTTTCTTCATCTTCTACCAGCAGTCTGGCTTTCTGCTTCAAAAGCGTGGATTTGGAGACTGACTCACCTTGCAAGAGCTTTGTTTAGAAGAGGAATTTGAAAGAAACCTTCCTCATTCATCCAAACCTACAAACTTCCAGAATGTCCACACATGCAGTGGAGATGAGCCATTTGAATGTTTTGGCTGTTCACCGAATGTCCTTGGCTTTGAAGGAATTTCCCCAGATGGTGGGCTTGTCCAGGACCCAAGACTGCAACAGGGCCCGCTCCGTCCTGCAAAGGAAGAGCCAGTTCAGCTGCGACAGGATTGCCGAGGAGGTGGACGAGGAAGGACCGTTCACTGTGGAGGAAGACAAAGCACGGCGCACATTTTTGCAGTCCTTTGAGAGTCTACGCAGATGCACACAAGGACGTCAGTAACTCTAGGAGCCTGCAGGCTGGTTTGGACCTCACCTTGTACCTGAATGGACTGAGACTCAGTGTAGAATGGAGACTATTTTAAGGGAACAGTCAGGGTAGATGCTTCATAATGAAGCCAGACTGACTGACCCAAACTGGTTCAACTGTAATATGTTTCTGTTCAGATTTTTCTTTGCACTAGTAAATGGCTAATGTGTAGCATGTTACATTTAACGATAACTGGAAATGTGTTGCATGCCTGTCCATCTGGCTAAGAAAAGCTGTGGAGTTACTGGGCCGCACATTAGCACTGTTATGGTTTTGTCAAAGGCAAAAATCTCTCGAGACTGTTTTATCACAGATGCATCTGAAAATAATTGCTTTATATTTTGTCTTTATATGATCTGTGCAATAAAGTTTGGAATGTGAAATGTAGATATATTGATTGTTTCTTTGGGTCCTTGATTCTTTAGAGTAATCAAGACTTAAATAAAAATGTGTGTCTTTAACGAGTTCACCCAAAGTGAAAATTTGATAATTTACTCACCCACATGTCATTCCAAACCTGCATGACTTCTATGGAACATACAAAGATAATTTGAGAAATGTCTGTGTTTTTTGTCCATACAATGGAAGCCAGTGCTAACCAAATTGTTTGGTTACCAACATTCTTTAAAATATATTTTATGTTCCACAGAAGAATTTAAAACAAACAGGTTTGGAACTAAAGGGTGATTAATGATGACAGAATTTTCCTTTTCAGGTGAACTATCATCGTCAGTGTTACCTGGTAATATACAGTGATCTTAAGTCCTACATTGAAGTTTCATTCTGTTATATTCTTAAAAACAGAAATAAATGAATGGCATGTGACAATCAGCTTTTAAGGTATGTATGTATCCGCTTCACACACGGTTCAAGTGTGATTCTTGTTTTTTAAGTTAGTTGGATGATGTTTGTGCACTGTATTTTTTTTTGGTTACTGGGCATGTAGCTTAATTTAATCTTTTCTTGGGATCAGG
>NW_015505463.1:560124-561328 GCF_001515645.1 Sinocyclocheilus grahami | reverse complement strand
TCTCCAAAAGTTGCAAACACTTCTGCGGAACACAAAAGTAATTTAACAATGTCTAAGTCGCTCTTTTCCTTGTAAAGTCCTGTTTCATACAAATGCTGTCAGTTTCAAAAACAGTGTCAAACAACTTTGATTTTCTACCAACAGCTATATGATGGTTAGGTGGCTGTTTAGTTTTATAAATAAAACAAATAAATGAATAAAACTTGCTCCCCTTCTGAAACTGACTTTGTTTTCAGTTGAAGTCATAAATGTCTCTTGCTTTTTACTTCCTTACCTACACTCATCCTGGCTCCATTTTGTTATGTAATGCTCACTAAACATTCTACATTTCTTTTCACTCAAAAATGTTTCACATTACTAAAGAAAACTGCTTCTGAACACAGCTTCATGTTGATTTTATATAGCTGGACATTTTTATTTCTGTCGTATAGTTTTGTAATCGCATTCACCCTGTTCAGTCCTGGCAATGCTGAGACCAGTGAAATTTGTGTTTTTTTTCCCTTACTCATTTATTGATTATTCTGGGCTTGAATCATGATTTAAACAGGCGGATGGACAGCCATTAAGTAAATAGTGATTTTAATTTAGTACAATGTTCCTTTAAGCTGAGTAGCAAATTTATGTTTGTTTATTGAAAGGCTCGCAAAGTTATATTGAGAGAATAATTAGAAATCATTGTGGCTTCTGGAATTGGCATGAAGTTAAGTTCTAATATCCAATACACTTTATCAATAAAAAACGGGGCTGGGAGGCTCTCTTCATAACACCTTTGATGAATAGGGTTTGGCTTACGGTCTCTGAAAATCATGTCATCCCTGTGGAAGGACAGTATGCTGTTTTGGCAAGATGCTCATTCCCTGCTCATGAAAATGGTGAAGCACGACTCCATGGATAAAGCTCAGGACATTCAACTCATGTGAGCCTCTCAATCTTTTGGTAACCCAAAGGTTGGAAGTGTAGAGAGAACTATTACAGTTGCACTCTTGAGCAAAGGGACCCAAGTTTATTGTAGTGGGACAGTCCTTCCTTGTAGTTAAAATGTGCTGCAAGTCGTTTTGGATAAAGGTGTCTTCTAAGAACAGGATGTTTTAGTGCCCAGTGTTAAATGTAAGATATTTGGTGGTTGGCATTACTGGGGCATGTTTTCACAGAAGGTCAACATGAATAAATTCTGGACAAAAATTATGGATGTTTGATAGACTTT
>NW_015505463.1:547924-559013 GCF_001515645.1 Sinocyclocheilus grahami | reverse complement strand
CATGAATAAATTCTGGACAAAAATTATGGATGTTTGATAGACTTTCTTATGTATGTGTTTGAATCTAATTATTCAACAAAGAACATTCAACAATACGGTTTCTCAGGTTTGTCGTTGAACAGTTTTTTTTTTAGCTTTATATATGTGTTCTATATATATACACGTGTATATATATGTATATACGTATATATGTGTGTGTATATATATATATGTATATACGTGTGTATATATATGTATATGTAATGACAAAAAAAACATTTCAGTTAAAACAATTCAGTTTAATGTATTTTTTTTCTGTTTTGAAAACTCAACTTTAATTTGTGAAGCTCAGCTAAACAGTGTTTTGAAACAATGCAAGCTCAAATTAGAAAGTATGCGATACTTAATCATAAATGGTTAACATGGAAAACATAAACAAATGCATTTTTGAGTGTTCCTTCAGAAATGATGCATCATTAGTTATGAATTTGAGTAGACCTATCTCAGTAGATTTCAGTCTAGAATATATTTAAGACCTGCAAATATGTTTTCATATTTCAATATGTCATATATCTGATCTTGTGTCTTTTTGTTTTCCAGGACAAGTAAATCATGACAGTAACTGATCAAGACAGCTAATCATTATTTGTTTAGCTTTTTTAAAACTCATTGCTGCTGAGGGATGAAGGATTTATTTCCTCCATTAGGGGTCTCTGTTGTCACATCATAATTCTTGTCTCACACCTCCTCAAGTCCTCCAACATACAAAGATATTTTTGTAGACATTCGGCATCAGCAGAGCTTGACTGTCTCCCTGAAATATATGACAGCAGCTTGCAGACCTTGTCTACAAACAGGGTCCGTCATTGCACCTCTCTGGCTGTTCCGAGCCCTTCGAAATGGAAATACATTCATTGTAATATGGTGAACCCCAAACATCAACCGCTGAAAGCAGCAACCCCTGTCTGTAAAACGGCATTATGTTAGATGTTAATGACGGTGACACCAGTGCCAGCTCTTTGACCTAAGTGTAAAGTTCCATATTGCCTCCTGGTGCCTAATTTGCATGTAATTTTGATAGATGGCTTAGATTCAACGCCTGTGTCTTTTGGAGGTGGGTGGAGAGGTTAATTTGTTCATTATAATGGTTCAGTTTTTTTCTCCTCGAATGCCAGTCTCATCATTCATTTGCCCGCCCACTTGAATTAATGATAAAACATTTGCACGCTGATAAACAGTATTGATAAAAAGTGCAATTGATGTTTTGTAATCACAGCAGCATTATTGACTGGACGCATATATTCAAAAACACCTGATTCCTGAGTATTTGGAATAAAGAGCTAAAGCAAAAGAACAGTATCAGCACTGTTCAAGGCATATGGCTGGTGAGAAAAGATAAACTTGCTATAAATTAGACTGTTTTGTATTTTTTATTTTTGAATTGACTTATTTCTGAATTTCACTCTTCTTTTGTAAAGGATGCCAGAAAATAGCCTTTAAGAACATACCCAAAGCAGAACTAAAATACCTAATTATTTGAGCTCTTTACTATTTATGGGTTCATTCCAATGGCTTCGGTTCCTCCACTGACCACTTATATCCTTAGGGAAGAAGGAACATATTTCATAATACAAGACTCCCCACATTCAGATACACTCTTAAAAATGAATGTGCTTCAAAAGGTTCTTCATAGCGATGCCATAGAAGAACCATTTTTGGTTCCACAAAGAACCGTTCAGTCAAAGGTTCTTTAAAGAACCATCTCTTTCTTACCTTTTTATAATCTGAAGAACCTTCTTTCGCCACGAATGAACCTTTTGTGAAACAGAAAGGTTCTTTAGATGTTAAAGGTTCTTTATGGAACCATTTAGACAAAAAGGTTCTTCTATGGCACTGTGAAGCACCTTTATTTTTAAGAGCGTATGGTGTATGATTAAGTTTTTTCTTTCTTCCATTCTTTCTTTACAGTATAATTCACCGCCACTAATTTAGAGGACCAAGCATATCGGCAGGGACATTTGAGAATAAATGAGTGTGAAGATTGAAAGGAATTAATGTCTACTTGACTGTGAGCAGAATGCTCCTGCCACATGAAAAAGAAGCAAAATAGAGGCGAGGATGGTATTTCTACACTGATTTGTACAGTAAAGGTTGACTTCGCAAAGTCAATTAATGCCCCTTACTCTAGAGACTCTTCTTTCTCCAAGCCACAATTCCCTTTGTTCAGTAAAAAAAACCAGTGGACAATTTCCAATATAAAAAAAAGAGTTTTAAAGCTCTTTTTAAATCACTTTTTTTTTATCACATTTCACACTCTATAGAACCAACAAAGGTAATATACTTACCCCTTACCGATGTGTTTAGGTTTCTCTTCATATCAGAGAAACGAGTCGAGGGCTATTTTTTAAATAGAATATGTACAGGTTTAGTGACTTCAAGGTAGTCTACGTTACACTTCAGATTATTTTAGTGCTAAAATTCATTGTGAATTAATGGGTAAAACAATTTAACCATTAACACAAGAAGTAATTGGAAGTCAGACCTTGCAGGAAAAAAAAATCATAAAATAAGAATCTGTGAACCATTATGATTAAGTTTTTTCTTTCTTCCATTCTTTCTTTACAGTATAATTCACCGCCACTAATTTAGAGGACCAAGCATATCAGCAGGGACATTTGAGAATAAATGAGTGTGAAGATTGAAAGGAATTAATGTCTACTTGACTGTGAGCAGAATGCTCCTGCCACATGAAAAAGAAGCAAAATAGAGGCGAGGATGGTATTTCTACACTGATTTGTACAGTAAAGGTTGACTTCGCAAAGTCAATTAATGCCCCTTACTCTAGAGACTCTTCTTTCTCCAAGCCACAATTCCCTTTGTTCAGTAAAAAAAACCAGTGGACAATTTCCAATATAAAAAAAGAGTTTTAAAGCTCTTTTTAAATCACTTTTTTTATCACATTTCACACTCTATAGAACCAACAAAGGTAATATACTTACCCCTTACCGATGTGTTTAGGTTTCTCTTCATATCAGAGAAACGAGTCGAGGGCTATTTTTTAAATAGAATATGTACAGGTTTAGTGACTTCAAGGTAGTCTACGTTACACTTCAGATTATTTTAGTGCTAAAATTCATTGTGAATTAATGGGTAAAACAATTTAACCATTAACACAAGAAGTAATTGGAAGTCAGACCTTGCAGGAAAAAAAAATCATAAAATAAGAATCTGTGAACCATTAGTCATGTTGCTATTAGAATGAAAATGAATCTCATATTTATATATTACATTTTTTCTTTAGATAATAAGGAAAGTGCGTTTTGGGCCAGAATATTTTGTGTTCTTTTAATTTTACGGCTGTAGACAAAGGGATCTATGATAATGCCCATACGGGCAAAGACTGATAAGAGACAGTTTGATAAGAGGCATCAGAACCAGCCAGGAAATTGGGAACGAGGCTATTCAGATATTTGTTTCTATCGCTTCAAATTATAGCCCATCACAATGGATTCATATTAACAACAACCTCAAAAGTTTAATGACATTGTTTAAAAAAAATGTTCCCCCTTTGCAAACAATAGTATTAATGTTTTCAGCTCATTGAGTCATTGATGGCTTGGTACTAGAGAGAATGAGGTAAGCCCATACTGGCTTTTCAAATGCATTTCGGTTGGTGAGAAAACATAACACGGAATCTATAATTACAACTATGCTATCTGCACAGTATATTATAGTAGCATAGTTCACAACCAGCCATTTATTGTAAACACTGGTGATCTTTTATTTCAACACATACAGTTTGTCTTCATGAATAAGGGACAAGATGGAATGTTTATGGAAATTCAAGGTTTATTGGACGATGTGAAGCAGTAATTTTCCATTGCTATGGCTTGTGGTATAACACTTGTTGGATTTGTGACTTGCTTTTAACGGGTTTTGAGTATTAGACAACTTTGCTGACTAGATGTTCTGTTACCAGACAAAATTGATATTTTCTGACAGGATCTGAAGTCAGGGGCTGGATCTGATATTTCTAGCATGGAGGCATGATCTAACACATGAATTTGATCGAAAATGACAGTTACAGCATTTATAATGTTAGAAAAAATGTAATTTAAAATAAATGTTCTTTTGAATTTTCTATTCATTAAATAATCCTACAAAAATTCTTTTGGTTCCACAAAAATATTAAGCAGCACAACTGTTTTCATCACTGGTCATAGTAAGAAATGATTCTTGTGCATCAAAACAGCATATTAGAATGATTTCTGAATGATCACGTGACACTGAATAGCTGCTGAAAATTGGGCTTTGCCATCACAGGAAAAACATTACATTTTAAAATAGAAAACACTTCATTTAAATTGTAGTAAAATATAACACAACTGTTTTACTGTATATTTGATCAATTAAATGCAGCCTTAGTGAGCAATGGAGACTTCTTTAAAACACATTTAAAATCTTACTTCCACCCAACTTTTAAACGGTAGTAACTCTAACATTTATGAAGTTTTACAGACACATGCTCCCACTAAAACTAGGCTGGTGCCCTCCTCTTTCTTGTCTCTGTAGTTTACCCCTGACCCTGAGCTTCAGGCCTTGAAACAAATTCTCTCATCCTCTGACAGTGAGTTAATTATAAATCTAACTCATCATCCTGCCACCTAGACCCTTCCCTCACCCCGTTTTAAAAAAAACTGCTCCCATTTCACATTTGATAAAATGCTCTCTCTTTTCTGCTTCTGTGCCAATACACCTGAAAATGGATGCTGTCACCCCTATAATTAAGAAACGTGACTTGGATCCATCTGAACAGATCTGTCTCAAATCTTTTTTCTTATCTAAACCGCTTGTTGCTTTACAACTACAATTGCATCTGCTTACTCACAGTCTCTGTGACCCTTTTCAATCTGTTTTTAATACTTTTCACAGCACAGACATTGGTCTCTTGAGGAATATCAATGACCACCTTTTAGCTGCTGACTCTTGGTATCCTCATCCTGCTCATTCTTAGGTCTTAGTTCAATACATTCTCCTCTCTTGACTTTCTTCTAATGGAAACACAGATTTTGCTCTCTCGTGGTTTAAATAGTATTCCACTGACATACTTTGCTTTTCAATATTTACATGCTTCCCCTTGGTCATATTGTCTGCCATTATGGTCTCAGCTTCCATTGCTCTGCTCATGACTTTCAGATCTGTCCTCCCTCTCTGCTCTTTTAATGCCTGCATCAGTGATTTGAAAGCATGGTTGCTGTAATTTTCTCACATTCAACATGGTTTCATGTTATGCTGTTTGGACTATAGCTCTTCTCTCTTGGTTGGCATTCAGTACCTGCTGAAATCACTGCAATATGTTCAAACTTCTGCAGCAAAAGTCACCCACACCAAACAATGTGCCCACATCCTTTGTAAATTACACTGGCTGCCTGAATTTTCTTTGAATCCATTACAAGAGACTTCTCCTATCCTTTAAATGTCTCAACGGTCTTGCATCTCACTACCTCTGTGAGTTACTTCATCCCTAGATTTTGACTTTCTTTTGTGGGTGGAAGTAAATTTTGTATCATGGCACCAAAACTCTGAATCTCACTCCCATTGAGTCTCCACAGCATCTCCTCAAATCCCAAATAAAAACTTTTGGTCCCACTTTATATTAAGTGGCCTTAACTACTATGTACTTACATCAAAAAATAAGTACAATGTACTTATTGTGTTCATACTGAATTGCAAAACACTTTTGCTGCTATTGAGGTGGGATATGGGTAAGGTTAGGGACAGGTTTGGTGGTATGGGTAGGTTTAAGGGTGGGTTAAGGTGTAAGGGATGGGTCAACAGTGTAATTATAAATGTAATTACAGAAATTAATTACAGATGCAATTACATGCAGGTATTTTAAAAATATAAGTACAATATAAAAACATGTATGTACACAATAAGTGCATTGTACCAAATGATTAATTTAAATGTAAGTACATAGTTGTTAAGTTCACTTAATATAAAGGGGGTCCAAACTTTTTTTCACAGTACTGTCTCTACCTCTCACTCTGAATATTTTTGTGTATCTTCCTTGTTACTCGTGTCTATCAGTTGCATCTGTCTCTTAAAAGTTCAAGATTTTTTGTGAAGCGACCTTGAGCTGTGGGAAAGGTGCTTAATAATAAAATGTGTTATTGTTCCTATTATTATAACAGACTGTGACTGTCTGAGTGAGGCTGATCCATTGTTTCTTTCTATACTGGTTTTCCTAATCTTTGGGCCTAAACAATTGGAGAAAAACATAATGGCAACCACTTTACTAATGTGAAATGTAAATGTGATATTCTCTATTATGTCAACACCTTGCAGACTCTTTGCTTTCCCCGAAGACCCTACTTTCTATGACAATATATCAACACAACTCTTTTTTTCTTCCATCAGGTTTTCATTGATTATCTTGAGGGTTCCCAGCCGGCCCATTATACTGTGCATAATGAAATCACAATATCTCTGTGTGATTATTTATTCATTATTTTTTCCCCACACACCTGAGCAAGGAGCTACACAGGAAAAACATCTACATCTACATCTACATAAATACACATTGATGATGTGCCTATACAAGTATAAAGCTAAAGTAATATGGACTTTAATCATGGTTGGATAGTTTGTTTTCGTTGACCTTTAGCATGACACTTAGCCTGTATGGTATGGTGTAGATATGTGGCAACATTCTCCTTCACTTTCTCACCTTTTAGA
The DNA here is from genome assembly GCF_001515645.1 of Sinocyclocheilus grahami. NCBI lineage: Eukaryota > Metazoa > Chordata > Actinopteri > Cypriniformes > Cyprinidae > Sinocyclocheilus > Sinocyclocheilus grahami. Next base: position 552,296 of record NW_015505463.1, on the reverse strand, counting down.
GAAACCTGGAAGTATATAATACATTGCTGAAAATAAAAGGGCAGACTTTAAAGTAACCAATTATGTGTAGTTTTTACGCCACATGACCCCCCCCCCCCAAGACTCTTTCCCCCTACACGAGATACGACCAGCTAAAGTTCTTTACAATTGCTCTATTGAACAGATTTACCAAAAAGAAAATGTGCTAAAAATGTACTCCCCCACAGACCATACAGGATGTAGATGAGTTTGTTTCTTGGAGAAATTTAACATTACATTACTTGCTCACCAATGGACCCTCTGCACCGTCTGGGTGTCGTCATCTACTGTCTGGGATGGCCCGAGGGTGAGTAAACTTTCAGTAAATTTAAATTTTTGGGTGTGTTCCTTTAAACACATTTTAGATATGTTTCTTTCTACATTGAGTTTTTGCTGAATCTTTGATAAGTTCATTAGATGTTGTTAATTGACCATATTTATCTAGCATAGTTTTACAGCAAATCGAGAAAATATGAATATTTCCACATGACAATGCTGTTCCACAGTGGAAAATTGCTGTGTTGCCATATAACAACTCTCTAATATAGTGGAATTGCACACATTTTCTCATTTGAAGTATATAGATATATTTATATAGGCAGGATCATCAGATATATTATTTCATTTATTCATTTAGTTAAAAGTATTTACCAGGATGCATTTAAATTTGACATTGCACAATTATAATTTGTATTATTTACTTCTCAAACAGAAAAATGAACACAGTAATGTATAGAAAGGGCACGAATGCACAGTCAGCTTTTCCAAGTGTCAATAATGAGAAAGATCAGAATAAATTTTTAATGCTTGCAGGAACACTATTGAAGAACCCATTATAATAGTTTATAGGATTTTGAAGTGTATAAATATTTATTTAATTACAGTATATGAGAAACTGATAAGATTTGGTTTGGTAACACTTTCTATGAAGCCCAATTTTATAACACGCTTTAAGGGTATTGTTAAGGCATTATAATGAATGTATATAATGCATTATAAAAAACTTATAATATGCTGTTTCATCTCATAAATAATCATAAAAACAATTATAATACATTATAAAACGTACTTATTTGTGGTTATAACTTTTATGAGTATGATTATTTATAGCACACAATAAACACCATGTTAAATCCACTTAATAATGGATTATAAGTCTCATATCTTGACATTATTGTACAGTATCTTACAATCTTACTGATATTACAATAAATATAGTTCAAATCAAATGTACCATATTACACATTCATCTGATCAGATATCTGATCTTATGGCTGTTTAAGACAAAATATTATTTTTTATTATTTTTATTGTTGTTGTTATTATTTATAAGTGGTCTTTGTCTGCTCTAAGTAAAGTAACAAGTTAACATTGGCAAGATATGAGACTTATAATACATGATAACTACGGGAAATATAATCCATTGTAAGTTAAGTGGACTCATTGTGTATTATAAATCATAACAATCTTAAAAGCTATAACCACAAATAAGTAAATATTACAATGCATTAAAACTGTTGTTATGATTACTCATGAGATGATACAACATATTATAAGGTTGTTTATAATACATTATGCATTCATTATAATGCCTTAAGAATACTCTTATAATATATATGGCAATATTTCCTGTAATATTTAGTTATTAGAATTATTAGATGTCAGAAAATAAAACTGGAAAATATTCCACTGTTAGAATATAATGTGTACCATACCAAGTTAGAATATATACTGCATCATACATAAACAAATAAATCATGAAAAGTTTGGCAGTTTCTCATAGTTCAGTTTCCAATAGTTTGACATTTCCCAACAGCACTATTTGAAACAAAATTCATATTTGTCCTTGTGTCTTGTACAAGGTGTTCTGGCTATGTTTGCTACTTTATCAATGCACAACTAATATATTACATATATATTATAATTAATATGTATGTTAGATGACGAACCTATGATGGAACTGGTTGACGGGGAGAGGGCCTCAGCACAGGGTAATCCATCTTAAAATGACTGGCATTAAGTTCACATTGTGAGAGATAATGTCATTTTACGGCTAATCAGCTAATGGAGCCCAAATCCATTTTCACCTAAATAGGAGTTTCACGCACACACTCATATTAACTTAATGGCAGTGTAGAGACAAGGGATGAAACTAATGAATGCAAATGCAATTTACAGCCACCTCTCACTCAAACCACCTGAAACACAAGTCTAAATTGAAGAGTGGTATGAAGTGTGTTCCCAGCTCATACATAACCTAAATATAGTAATGGAAAAAAATCACCATAAAAAAAATCTAATTTCTTTGAAGAAAGGAAGTCTGAATGCCAGCTATTCCATTTTTCTTAGCTGTTAGCATTGTCTAATTATGAGGTAGCCAACTTCCACCCTTAAGGACCTCAGAAGAAGCATTTCTTTTTTTTTGTTGAGGTGTATGAACACACCTCTAATGCAGCTGATTTAGTTAATTAGTGTAGCTCTTGAGCCAGGAATATATCCAGAATGAATACACACTGTCAAGATGTCCTTAAAGACAAAAGTTTTGGGCTAGTGTCTTCATATGAATGGAAGAAATGTAAATAATTTTAGGCCTTTGCCATTTAATATGGAGAGAAATTCTGAAACATATGCTGTAGGATAAGATGGGGTAAGATGCTCCCGAGCAAGATGACCCTCCAACCCTATTTTTTTTTTCTTAACCATAGAAGGCATCAGATCTAATCTCAAGACTTTCGATTAATGGATACACTATTTTAAAATGTGTAATTTCATCTAAATATCAACATTTGTGAGATTTAGTTAGGTTTTGAGGTTAATTGATCTAAGTTTGTGTCTTTGGAAAATAGAGATCTGTGACATTGTATTATGTTGATAATCAATGTTCTTTTGTGTCTATAATTAATAAGGGATTTGTGGACACATACATTTTTTTTTTCTTTGAAGTTAAAATTAGACCTTTGGGGTAAGATGTCCATCCCAGAATTGGCACAGAAGGCCCCAAGTGGCATGTTGTTACTAGTGTTGTTATTTTTACATTTAAAACTTACTGTATTTCATGGGGTTATTATTCAATAATGTACCTTTTAAACATCTTTGTTTTTCATTGACACTTATAGGCGAATTGAGTGAAATTGATTAATTTGAATTCAAAGTGTTACTATTATGACATATCTTCAATTAAAATATGGGCAGTTAAATATGTCACTTTAAATATAACTGTATATAAGTCATAGAATATATGTACCGTTCAGATGAATCTATTTTTCCGGGATGTTTTCAGAATTTTACATTATGTGCTATGTAAATAATTTAGCAAAGTTTTCTAGTTATTTTCCTTAATAACACATTGGCTGATGCATCATCATCCTGAACATGATAAACTTATATCTAAATTAGTGGTGTCAAAATTAGCGCATTAACGCAGACGATTAATTTTTTCAGTTTAACCCGTTAAAACGCAATTAACACAGGGGCGGGGCTAGGGTTGGCCACCCCACTCACAACTGCTGGTTCTGTCACTTTTTCTCTTGACAAGAAGTGCATTTATTCAGTCGCAGAACGACTGAGAACTGGAGACATTTCAGAAACGGTACTGTGCTCGCAGCCTTGCTCTCAAATAGCATGCACAAGGGCGCCGGCGCGCGCTGTAGCCTGGAGGATTTGCAGCGCGTGTGTTGTCAAACTGATGAAGATGTTTTCTTAATTTGCTGGTGTTTTTTCAATTTGCATGTGTTTTCTTAAGTTGCAGCGCGTTGAGCTCTCTCGGCCACCGTAGGTATCCTTTCATATCAAGGTGCGAAATAAACTACGTGCATGCAATGCCGTGGTCAGTTAAGTCATGAAGTTACCAAAAATGCGATTAAAGCTGCTTTAAACTGTGCATGCATGTATTTTATTTGAGTCACATTTAAGCACATGTCTCTGAAAAGGTTTTCAAAACTGTCCTGGAGCAGCCCAGCACTGTCTCACTCATCTAACACACCCGATTTAACTCGTCAGCTCATTAATAGAGACTTTAAGACCTGAAGTGGGTCAGAAAAGGTAAAAAGAGTTGAGAGAAAATATGATGCGTGTCAGATCCGCGTCATGTTCAGCAGCGGCAGCTCTTAAAGAAAGAACAGCCCAAATAATCTAATAACCAGCTGCTGTGATGTCTATTAATCAAAGGACAAAGAAAAAAAGAGGAAAAAATTACTTTTATAGATTTAAGGACTCATCTATATTTAATTTACAATATAGTGTTTGATAACTTCAATTTCTGTATATTTCTGCTGAAGTGCACATAAATATGACATTTATTATAATGGGTTTTTGTGAAGATTGTTTTAAGTTCACTTAAATTAGAAGTTATTTT
>NW_015505463.1:523547-547032 GCF_001515645.1 Sinocyclocheilus grahami | reverse complement strand
AGCACTGTCTCACTCATCTAACACACCCGATTTAACTCGTCAGCTCATTAATAGAGACTTTAAGACCTGAAGTGGGTCAGAAAAGGTAAAAAGAGTTGAGAGAAAATATGATGCGTGTCAGATCCGCGTCATGTTCAGCAGCGGCAGCTCTTAAAGAAAGAACAGCCCAAATAATCTAATAACCAGCTGCTGTGATGTCTATTAATCAAAGGACAAAGAAAAAAAGAGGAAAAAATTACTTTTATAGATTTAAGGACTCATCTATATTTAATTTACAATATAGTGTTTGATAACTTCAATTTCTGTATATTTCTGCTGAAGTGCACATAAATATGACATTTATTATAATGGGTTTTTGTGAAGATTGTTTTAAGTTCACTTAAATTAGAAGTTATTTTTTAAAGTCTAATAAATGTTCAAATTGATAGCTCTCAATTATACTGTAAGGTCGAATGGCTATAGTCAATGGTTAAATATTTGGCAAAAACAATGGCAATTTTATAGAGAAATCAGTATTGGTGTCATTGATACTAGCCTTCAGTCATAAAAAAGGTGCCATTAAACAAATATTTAAAAATATACTGTTATATACATTGAAGATTGAATGTGAAATTATTGCAATACAAAAGAATATTGAAAAACGTTAATGTTAGGTGGGATTAATCGCGATTAATTTCAGAAAAATGTGCGATTAATTCGTTAATTTTTTTTATCGATTGACAACGCTAATTGTGCATTTATGTTACAATTTAAACATAAATGCACATTGTTCTTAAGTGGGCATCTTCCCCCAATGCCTTTTGTATATTGACATGTGTTTCATCTACATTTTGAAGGACCAGAATTATTTGAAACAACAATTTTCAATTGTTCTATTAATTGTTGTTATTATACAGCTCTATAGAATACTTGTTTCTTTATTCAGGTCAATCAAAAAAAATTTGTTTTAGTTTTTTCAAATTTAAACCGTTGTTAATGTTAACACTATATTAGTTCAGTCTTGCGGGTAATTTAGTCCAGCGCTACTTTTATGATGACTTGCATGTCACACCACAAACTTAGTTTCAAATGCAACTGCTGTCTTAATCATTGATTGTAGTGAAAATGACCTTGAATTGATTGCATGTTGTAGTGGACTACTTCCTTTAGGATATAATGCAGGTAAGATTCTAAAATAATTTCAATGCATATCAATATTTCATGTCCACGTATTTATTTGTTGAGTAAACATTTTGGTCCAGATCACCCTGTTAAAATCTAGCTCTCCACCTAAGAACCAATTTGAATAAACTGAATTAATATTCATCAACAGTGGTGACAAACTGCTCAGTAATTCATCATTGGAGCAGAGTAGGACATTTCTGGCATGAGTCTGATTTTAGCATGTGATTAATATGATCAGTTTTAGATTGGATGATTCCAGAAAGGGCTTTGATTAATCTGTGACTAAACTGCTTGATAATAGAGCTGACTAGGACAGGAGGCAATGAACAGTCACTTTGGAAACTAAAACCATAGTACTGATTTAAAAAGAAAAGTCTTGATATTGATGTTATATTGAAAGGACTGGGTTCTACACATAATTTGGCATGGTATAAAATATATGCAAAGTGTCTGCAGTTATATCATCCTGTTTTATCTGATAAGACCCTTTGGGGTATGTTTTCTTCTCAGCAACTCCAGTAGCGCGTGATCAACTAAAGTTGTGTGACTGTGGAGTTAATTAAGCCAAGACAGAGCAACATTTGCATGTCTGACATGAGGAGAAATATGACAGTGTGGTAATAAACCACACATTTTTGGCGTCAAATTATTCATGATTAGTCTGCTCTATGCAGATAGCTCTAATCTTGCCCTTTAGGTGAGGATAACTCTTGCCAAACATTCACGCAATTTGGTTGATTTGAATTGTAAATTGACAGTCCCAGTTTCTGTGCCCCAAGTCAAACTAAGGCCTGGGAAACACTAGACTATTTTCAAATTTTAACCGATTGGGGGACCACAGACATAAAAAGAGTTTCAACTGATTTTTAGAATTATAATCCTCTGAACGCACACACTAAATGATTCAGCGGGACCGCGAAACCACACAATTGCTTATTGTTGGAACGAGTTCACAGTGACACGAGAGCTCACAGAGACTCGTGAGATCAAATGTGACTTGAGAACAAAAACAAATGCAGGACAATCGACACTGTCAGCTGGCTCTCCTGGAGCGCGTTCTGTTTTACAGTGAAAAACAAAATAGAAAAAAAGAAAATGGGTGATATTTCTCAATACTTCACTTTCGTGACATGTTTGTGGCTGTCAAGTTTCAGCTATAGAAGCATGCAACATCCGGTAGGTGATGCTTACTCACTCTCATTGGCTATCGGGGTACGTCACAGGCAGCTCGATCAAGAGCCGGAAATATTAAACATGTTTGATACGATCTGAGCCCGGGGACACTCCATCTCGATCAGGAGCAGATAAATAATCGTAATGACACCACACAATAGAGGATTTTTGGACAAAAAAAAATCATTTGCGACAAGCCTCGTATCGGGCCGCAAATTGCGCTTAAAATCAGCCTTAAATTCTTAAAGTGTGTGGTCAGCCTAAGTGCGCAGCAAGGGCATCTCAAGCTTGAACTGCTTTGTGATCTGGACCAGTGATCCTGGAGCCCTTTCTCTGACACACCCATTTGAGGTCTTGAAGTCTCTGAATCAGGTGTGTTTGATTAGTAAATCCTTTTGTGTAAATTATAAAGATGTTTCTGGCAAAGATTGTGAGTTTGGCTATAGCATTGTTTTCTGACTGCTGCTGCTGCCATCTCTTTCATTAGTCCTCTAAAGAGAAAATTCTTTGCAGTGGCAAAAGTGTTTTATATAAACGTGCTTTAATGTCCATTGGAATTTGGCCATGCATATTTCATTATCATCTCATTTCAAAGGCTGGGTGAACTGAAGGGAAAAAGAAAGACAAAAAAAAGACAAAAACCCTGAGACCAGCTAATTATTATCGCAAATTATCTGGGCTGAATTTTGAGATTTTTTTTTCTTTTTGTCAGTTCACTGACATTTTATGAGTAATGGATGATATCAAAATAAGTATTATATATATATATAATCAGTAGAATAGATGAATATGTACACACACACACCATTTCCATTCTCCTCATTTAGGTTTTTCATTTCATTTATCTCCTGTCTGACGAACAAACATATTTTAAGTCTCAATACGTTTCCCTCTTTAGAGGACACAGTAGTAGATATAAACAAGATATTCTTTGAAGTAAAAGTGTGACTTGAAAGTATGCATTCTAAGCATAGTTGCCAGTACTAAAGCCAAGGTTACTCCACTTCCACATCCACTATGAAGGCTAGGTAATCAAATGCATAGCAGATAATTTAGCAGCAAAATGACCTTTCTCATGCCTTGATAATTAGGAAGGGAGATAAGAATATCAAGCCCAGAACCCAGAGCTCAGTACCATTACTATGCATGAGAAGGGGGCCCAGATCACACAAAGGCCTGTCAGAGGTTTGCTTTTGTATGGAAACAACTTATCAGGGCTCCAAATTTCTTCTCGCTGCATTATCATGTGGCCATTATCATTTACAGGTGGCAAAATGACCGTATAGCAAGTAACGTCTTCTAAACGGAGTTAACCCAACAAGCTTCTGCCAGGAGTTTGATATTCATGAACTGCTTTCATTATAATGGTGCTGTCCAGGTATCTTAAAACCAATTTTGTTGCGCTCACTCTTAAGCTTATTATTTATTTAGAATATAAGTAGATGATGAATGCCTTTGGTCTTAAATGAAAAGAGACATTCTTGCATATTTATGTATGAAACTATTAGACTTCTGGCATACTGCCACTGAAGGTGCTCATGGAGCTAAACTCCATTTAAACTTGTATGCTAACACACTTAAATTTTTGCTTCATTTTCCAGTGACAGGCCAGATACATTATTCTTTGAGTGTTACACTCATTAACCCCCCCCCCCACACACACACACAGAGAGAGAGTGTCTTTCAATATAAGCATAGATCGTAATCATGCAGACTTTGCATTGAAAAGTAACAACATAAACTATGAAATTATTTTATTAAATAACAAAAATTATGAATTCAGAACATAATAAAAATGCTACAGCTATTAATGTATCCCTAAACTGTATTGGTCTGTTATGTAATAACCTCAATTGGAAATCAATCAGTAAAGGCGTGCTGATCTTCATAAAAGTAACCTGGAGCAAGTTTAATCCAGTATTCAAAAACTGTAGCTGCCAATGAGTCATATCATTATAGCCAATGTTCAATGGTAATTTTATGTTAATGCTTTTACGCCAATAAATTATTAGGATTTATGATGAGATAATCCAAAACCTCACTTAAATACTTTCCCAACCAACAGTAAATCTAAACATTTGTACAATACTGTAAATTCAAGATATTTATACTTGTACAGTACTACACACGGATACGCTGTTTACGTTCAGATCAAATCACAACAACGTAGGAAACAGATCCGGCGTGACGCACCTGACACAGAACAGCATAAGTAGTTTACGTCCAGAGGATATTCTCCAAAATGGCACCAGGGTGATGCAGAGGAGACGAATTGTTGAATAAAGTCGTTTTTTTTTCTTTTGCGCACAAAAAGTATTCTCGTAGCTTTGTATAGTTGCGGATGAACCACTGACGTCACATGGATTATTTTACAGATCTCCTTGCTACGTCTCTGGACTTGGGAACATTTCAGTTGCGTTGCTGTCTATGCAGGGTCAGACAGCTCTCAGATGCCATCAAAAATATCTTAATTTGTGATCTGAAGTCACACCACAAACTTAGTTTCAAATGCAACTGCTGTCTTAATCATTGATTGTAGTGAAAATGACCTTGAATTGATTGCATGTTGTAGTGGACTACTTCCTTTAGGATATAATGCAGGTAAGATTCTAAAATAATTTCAATGCATATCAATATTTCATGTCCACGTATTTATTTGTTGAGTAAACATTTTGGTCCAGATCACCCTGTTAAAATCTAGCTCTCCACCTAAGAACCAATTTGAATAAACTGAATTAATATTCATCAACAGTGGTGACAAACTGCTCAGTAATTCATCATTGGAGCAGAGTAGGACATTTCTGGCATGAGTCTGATTTTAGCATGTGATTAATATGATCAGTTTTAGATTGGATGATTCCAGAAAGGGCTTTGATTAATCTGTGACTAAACTGCTTGATAATAGAGCTGACTAGGACAGGAGGCAATGAACAGTCACTTTGGAAACTAAAACCATAGTACTGATTTAAAAAGAAAAGTCTTGATATTGATGTTATATTGAAAGGACTGGGTTCTACACATAATTTGGCATGGTATAAAATATATGCAAAGTGTCTGCAGTTATATCATCCTGTTTTATCTGATAAGACCCTTTGGGGTATGTTTTCTTCTCAGCAACTCCAGTAGCGCGTGATCAACTAAAGTTGTGTGACTGTGGAGTTAATTAAGCCAAGACAGAGCAACATTTGCATGTCTGACATGAGGAGAAATATGACAGTGTGGTAATAAACCACACATTTTTGGCGTCAAATTATTCATGATTAGTCTGCTCTATGCAGATAGCTCTAATCTTGCCCTTTAGGTGAGGATAACTCTTGCCAAACATTCACGCAATTTGGTTGATTTGAATTGTAAATTGACAGTCCCAGTTTCTGTGCCCCAAGTCAAACTAAGGCCTGGGAAACACTAGACTATTTTCAAATTTTAACCGATTGGGGGACCACAGACATAAAAAGAGTTTCAACTGATTTTTAGAATTATAATCCTCTGAACGCACACACTAAATGATTCAGCGGGACCGCGAAACCACACAATTGCTTATTGTTGGAACGAGTTCACAGTGACACGAGAGCTCACAGAGACTCGTGAGATCAAATGTGACTTGAGAACAAAAACAAATGCAGGACAATCGACACTGTCAGCTGGCTCTCCTGGAGCGCGTTCTGTTTTACAGTGAAAAACAAAATAGAAAAAAAGAAAATGGGTGATATTTCTCAATACTTCACTTTCGTGACATGTTTGTGGCTGTCAAGTTTCAGCTATAGAAGCATGCAACATCCGGTAGGTGATGCTTACTCACTCTCATTGGCTATCGGGGTACGTCACAGGCAGCTCGATCAAGAGCCGGAAATATTAAACATGTTTGATACGATCTGAGCCCGGGGACACTCCATCTCGATCAGGAGCAGATAAATAATCGTAATGACACCACACAATAGAGGATTTTTGGACAAAAAAAAATCATTTGCGACAAGCCTCGTATCGGGCCGCAAATTGCGCTTAAAATCAGCCTTAAATTCTTAAAGTGTGTGGTCAGCCTAAGTGCGCAGCAAGGGCATCTCAAGCTTGAACTGCTTTGTGATCTGGACCAGTGATCCTGGAGCCCTTTCTCTGACACACCCATTTGAGGTCTTGAAGTCTCTGAATCAGGTGTGTTTGATTAGTAAATCCTTTTGTGTAAATTATAAAGATGTTTCTGGCAAAGATTGTGAGTTTGGCTATAGCATTGTTTTCTGACTGCTGCTGCTGCCATCTCTTTCATTAGTCCTCTAAAGAGAAAATTCTTTGCAGTGGCAAAAGTGTTTTATATAAACGTGCTTTAATGTCCATTGGAATTTGGCCATGCATATTTCATTATCATCTCATTTCAAAGGCTGGGTGAACTGAAGGGAAAAAGAAAGACAAAAAAAAGACAAAAACCCTGAGACCAGCTAATTATTATCGCAAATTATCTGGGCTGAATTTTGAGATTTTTTTTTCTTTTTGTCAGTTCACTGACATTTTATGAGTAATGGATGATATCAAAATAAGTATTATATATATATATAATCAGTAGAATAGATGAATATGTACACACACACACCATTTCCATTCTCCTCATTTAGGTTTTTCATTTCATTTATCTCCTGTCTGACGAACAAACATATTTTAAGTCTCAATACGTTTCCCTCTTTAGAGGACACAGTAGTAGATATAAACAAGATATTCTTTGAAGTAAAAGTGTGACTTGAAAGTATGCATTCTAAGCATAGTTGCCAGTACTAAAGCCAAGGTTACTCCACTTCCACATCCACTATGAAGGCTAGGTAATCAAATGCATAGCAGATAATTTAGCAGCAAAATGACCTTTCTCATGCCTTGATAATTAGGAAGGGAGATAAGAATATCAAGCCCAGAACCCAGAGCTCAGTACCATTACTATGCATGAGAAGGGGGCCCAGATCACACAAAGGCCTGTCAGAGGTTTGCTTTTGTATGGAAACAACTTATCAGGGCTCCAAATTTCTTCTCGCTGCATTATCATGTGGCCATTATCATTTACAGGTGGCAAAATGACCGTATAGCAAGTAACGTCTTCTAAACGGAGTTAACCCAACAAGCTTCTGCCAGGAGTTTGATATTCATGAACTGCTTTCATTATAATGGTGCTGTCCAGGTATCTTAAAACCAATTTTGTTGCGCTCACTCTTAAGCTTATTATTTATTTAGAATATAAGTAGATGATGAATGCCTTTGGTCTTAAATGAAAAGAGACATTCTTGCATATTTATGTATGAAACTATTAGACTTCTGGCATACTGCCACTGAAGGTGCTCATGGAGCTAAACTCCATTTAAACTTGTATGCTAACACACTTAAATTTTTGCTTCATTTTCCAGTGACAGGCCAGATACATTATTCTTTGAGTGTTACACTCATTAACCCCCCCCCCCACACACACACACAGAGAGAGAGTGTCTTTCAATATAAGCATAGATCGTAATCATGCAGACTTTGCATTGAAAAGTAACAACATAAACTATGAAATTATTTTATTAAATAACAAAAATTATGAATTCAGAACATAATAAAAATGCTACAGCTATTAATGTATCCCTAAACTGTATTGGTCTGTTATGTAATAACCTCAATTGGAAATCAATCAGTAAAGGCGTGCTGATCTTCATAAAAGTAACCTGGAGCAAGTTTAATCCAGTATTCAAAAACTGTAGCTGCCAATGAGTCATATCATTATAGCCAATGTTCAATGGTAATTTTATGTTAATGCTTTTACGCCAATAAATTATTAGGATTTATGATGAGATAATCCAAAACCTCACTTAAATACTTTCCCAACCAACAGTAAATCTAAACATTTGTACAATACTGTAAATTCAAGATATTTATACTTGTACAGTACTACACACGGATACGCTGTTTACGTTCAGATCAAATCACAACAACGTAGGAAACAGATCCGGCGTGACGCACCTGACACAGAACAGCATAAGTAGTTTACGTCCAGAGGATATTCTCCAAAATGGCACCAGGGTGATGCAGAGGAGACGAATTGTTGAATAAAGTCGTTTTTTTTTCTTTTGCGCACAAAAAGTATTCTCGTAGCTTTGTATAGTTGCGGATGAACCACTGACGTCACATGGATTATTTTACAGATCTCCTTGCTACGTCTCTGGACTTGGGAACATTTCAGTTGCGTTGCTGTCTATGCAGGGTCAGACAGCTCTCAGATGCCATCAAAAATATCTTAATTTGTGATCTGAAGATGAACGAAGGTCTTACGGGTTTGAAACGACATAAGGGTGAGTAATTAATGACAGAATTTTCATTTTTGGGTGAACTAACCCTTTAATCTGGCAGTTCCTGAGCCACCCATCCATCTGCCTTTTAGCCTACATCTCCGGCTGTTCTGTTTTACCCTTTTCACACACTGCACTCATCACTTCATTTTGATCTCTTTCCCTCCAAGCTGAGTAACGGTCAGAAATACAATAATTTTAACAAGACAGTAGTAAATGTTTACACTGTTATGTGTGAGTGCCATTATGTAAGAATGGTTATGCGCCTCAGTCCGTATCCTGTGTCATTGTGAGAGTGAATGTGGGTGCAGTTTGTGAAGTTATATTGCATGGCCTGTGAGCGAGATGAAAATTATGTTTCTATGGCAACAAGTGCAGTATTGTTAGGAGGTCAGAGACAAGCACAAGGAGGATACAGATTAGGGCATTAAAAAGAGAATAACAAAAAGGCAGCTTCGCTTAGGAAGTATTAATGCCTCATAATGAAATGTTTCTATTACTTATTCAAATTAATTTCTCTTTAAATTCATCTGGCAAATAAAACAAATGTTTGTCTACCTGTTTGACTATGACATTCACATTGCAGTCTTTACAGCTCAGTCATGATTTTTCTCTCTCAACTGATTGTTTTCCGTCATTCTTCCACACAAGTGGACACATTTATAAAACAAATTATGTAACAATCATTGGCCTATAAATTGGACTATAAAAAAGTGTGATTGGTATGTTTTGAAAACTACTCAGAAACTAAATCTGATCTTGTCAAATGTAGGTGGAAAAATAATATCCTATTGCGCTACAGTATGAAGTTTGACTGTAGCCAATGAGCTTGTAAGTGGTAGTTGCACTAAACTGTCACCACCGTGCCCTGGCTGATTGATACAGGGCCACAGAAATCATCATATATCTTGCTATCACACAAATTCCTCCACAGCGCTGTAACAGACTCATTGCAAGTTATCGCAAACGCTTGATTGCAGTTGCTGCTAAGGGTGGCCCAACCAGTTATTAGGTTTAGGGGGCAAACCCTTTTTCACACAGGGCCATGTAGTTTTGGATTTTGTTTTCCCTTAATAATAAAAACAAATTTAATAATAATTTCCCTTAATAATAAAAACAAATTTAAATTTGTTTGATGATCTGAAACATTAAAGTGTGACAAACATGCAAAATAATAAGAAATCAGAAAGGGGGCCAACAGTTTTTCACACCACTGTATGTCTATCTCTGCACTACTGTCCATGCAGAGCTGCAATCATTAGAGTGCCCACCGGCACCCTTATTTTAGAACCCAAAGGAGGCTGCAGGATACATCAATATCAATACTAAGCAATGGCAATAACAAAAGCTCTTTTGACACCAGCATTAGTCTTCCAAATCACCCCTTCTGCCTCTCAGCATAAGGCTGTAATGTTTGTGATTTCTCTTGACAGCACAATTTAACACCCACAGTTCAGGCAAGGCCATTTGCCTTAGGCCTTAAATGAGGTTGACCGATCTCACTGAGCTATTAAAACCCAGTGAAAAGGAGTGAATATGAATTTAATTTAAAATAAATGTCTTTGCAATATAGGAAAGGAAATGAGGGGGGATTTGTATGACAACTAATGAGCTGATGTGATGGGAAATATATACAGAAAAAGCAAGAGGGGTGTAACTAATCAAAGAGGAAAAGCGTTGCTATGATGTTCTTGTTGATAATGCGTATAGTAGAGTTTTGCTAATTTACCCCAAAATGATTTCAAATTCAGGACTGATCCCAAATGTCAGTCTCTTTTTGCTGAGGTAATTAAAACCTGAACAGTTGGAGTTTTAATGGGATTGAAACCTGTACCTCAGCCAAATTTCAATGGAGACTAATATGCTGAGTTGTGTTTTCAGACTGTGATTCCAGTTTATTATCATTTACCTGACACAACCAGTCCCTCAAAACAACAACAACAAAAATAGGATTGTGCTTTCCATTACTTTTTACCAGGGACATGCTCATTGGGATGTCATTGGCTGCTAATTTACTCAAGTATCTTTGGTGATTTCTAAACAAGGACATTTCATGATCCTGCTTTTGTATTTATTATGGTTCTCCCAGTTGGCAAAAAGGTTGGATCTAATTGATCTCATTGGAGCACAAGGTCCTGCCTCCTGTTTGTTGTAAAAAGCAGAGGAAAAAGCATTAAGGCTTACAAGCTTTTATAGGATTATGCATCATACGTGTTTACCTCTGCTGCTCATATTAAATAGTAATCTATTGAACAGTTAAATGACAGACATTTCAGAGGATTACGCAAAGGAAACAGTTAATGTCCATGGTATTCTCTATATGGCTGCTTAGCTTGCTATGTCTAATTGCTTTACAGAACAGTCAGTTTGGCTCCTCTAATCCAAGGGGTTTTAAACTTTCTCTGCCTAAGTCTCAAATAAGTCATTTTTTCTTTATCTTGGAACCACAATTACAGAATATGCTACACTTGCTGTAGCTATGAGATTATTTGTCCTATAGGATTTTTAGGTTTAAGTGAATTGCAATCTATACAATTCATTCTTTCATAGGCCAAAAAAAAAAACATAGTTTGAACAACAATTAAACAGGAACTGTTCCAGACTGACTTGCAATAACATTTCATATGTGGCTTTGTAAATCACATAAACAGAATTTACCATAGTAACCATAATGTCTGCCTAAAACACCAATGTTACTGCAGTTATTGTATTGTGGAGATATGAATTTAATAGTTTTTATAAAAACAAAAACTGCAATAACTATTAGTTATATGAAGTTAGTATGCTTTGCTTGCCAGTATTCCCACATTCCTAACAGATATTACATGTCAAAAATATGACTCAAACCTTTACAGTGAACTTTGCAAAAACTTCATGAAATGTCAACCAGCTTGATTTGCAATCAGTCCATCTCAGTTCCCTTTCAGTCGGTCACTCTCGACATCACCGACGAATTGGGATCTCGCCAGAGAGACCAATCCACTTCGAGTGTAACTAAACGAGCCAATGGACATTGGCATGCGGATTTCGTATCTGGCTGCCACACCCTGCGGGTGCACCTTATTAATTCATCTTTTCGCTTTGGAGCCGAGCAGTGGTGCATCACTACTGCCCTTCTCTTCGAGTGATTGCAGAGAATGAGTGCTGGTGTTACGGCGTTGCAGCGGTGGTCACAGTCTCACAGAGAGGAAAGAAAAAGTTAATCCTTTGTGTAGACTGCCACACTTGGAGTGTGCGGTGGCCAGCTCCCCTGCATGCTTCAGCACAAAAGAGCAATCTCTAAAAGAGCAATACGGGTGATCGCGTCTTTTTAAAGATGGCTTATCACCCGTGCGTTTCTGGGTGTAGTTGGTATCTGGTGCCTCGGGACGGTCACGATCACTGCCTTACGTGTCTGGGCATTGAGTACGCTGAGGAAGCATTTGTGGATGGTGCATGTTCTATTTGTGGGGACATGGCCATCTCGGATGCATGAAAGACTCCGTTACGACAAACGGGGCGGGGTCCCTCTGCCTCTGCCGCGATCCAGCATTCGTCCCGGCAATTGGGACTGCGTTGCTTTCAGTGGAGTCAGAGGTGATTTGAGGATCATGGTGACGGCTTCCCCAGAGGGAGTTTGTCACCCCTCAAGCACTCCGCAGCCGCTGGCCCCTCTACAGGATGGATGGAGTCGGCCGTTTCCTTCAGTTTGCCCCCTGGAGACCAGATGTTGATCACTGCATCGGAGGGTGAGCTCTCTCTCTCTCCAGGGATGACGACCCGGCTGCGTTGCCCCCTTCGGGTGTGCCCCCTCGATGGTGGGGCCGCTTTGGGGTATGTGGGAATTCCCTCGGTGGAGCGGTCTGTGGCCATGCAACTGTGTCCAACTGCCACTACCACTCTGCGGGGTGACCCGTGTCTCCCTTCACGGGCCAGAAAGTATTTGTCAGGCTTAACTGGCAGTGCTTACAGAGTTTGTGGGGAGGCGGCTTCTGCCCTCCACGCCATGGTGTTACTGCAAGTCCATCAGGCCAAAGCCCTGAAAGACCTGTACGAGGGTGGCCACGACCTGGTGGTTCTGCATGAACTGCGTGCTGCGACGGACCTCGCGCTTTGAGTGACGAAGGTGACCGCACAGGCTCTGGGTCATGCGATGTCCACGCTAGTGGTCCAGGAGTGCCATTTCTGGCTGTGTCTGGCCGACATGAAGGAGCATGATAAGGTACAGTTCCTGAATGCTCCCGTGTCACAGACCGGCCTTTTCGGCGATGCTGTTGAGAGCTTTTCCCAGCAGTTCTCGGTGGCACAGAAGCAGACTGAGGCAATCAAACACATCATGCGCCAGAGTGGAGAATCCACCCCCAGGTGGTTCAGCTGATCTGGAGTCGGTTCGGAGTTGCTCAGATAGATCTGTTTGCATCTCTAGAAACCACCCACTGCCAGTGGTTCTACTCCCTAACCGAGGCAACGCTCGGCACGGACACTCTGGCACACACCTGCGCAAATATGCATTCCCCCCAGTGAGCCTGTTCGCACAGACACTGTGCAAGATCAGGGAGGACGAGGAGCAGGTCTTGTTAGTGGTTCCATATTGGCCCAACAGGACCTGGTTCCCGGAACTCATGCTCCTCGCAAAAGCCCCTCCCTGGCCGATTCCTCTGAGGAAGGATCTGCTTTCTCAGAGATGGCGCACCCTCTGGAACCTGAGTCCAGACCTGTGGAATCTCCATGTGTGGTCCCTGGACGGGACGCGGAAGTTCTAGGTGACCTACCCCAAGAGGTAGCTCTCACTATTGCTTCACCATGTGCTCCGTCCACGAGATGGGCCTATGCACTGAAGTGGCTGTCCCCCTTCACTCTTTTTTTGTTAACAACTCTTTATTTAATTTTCTTCTAGGATTAGTAATATAAAACAAACAGCAACTGTGTAAATTTAGAACCCAACCCATCCCAACCCTGGTAGACTTAAAAAAAAAAAAAATCATTAAATTTTTTTTAATATATGTATATATAAAAAATAAATAAATTAATTAATAGTAATAATAAAAATTAATTAATTAATAATAATAGATAAATAAATAGCAATAAAATAATTTTTACAAAGATTTTAGAAAAGCAGGCACAACATTAAAAGCTGAATGCCATAAATTTACAGTTTTCATATTAGATCCATGTATACGAGAAGTTGAGATTTCCGTCGAGGTAATGTCCAACAAATACACAGTCCAGGTTCGTCTGTCCATTGTGTGAAGAGGATTCCAACGATTGACTAGCATTTTTTTTGCTGCTGTGAGAGCAGCTAACAGTAAGCATCTTTGTTGGACGGACAAGGTGAGGTCCCAAAAGTCATTCATGAAAAAATGGCGCGGAGTCAAACATATCTCAGTACCCAACAAATATGATAAGTCCCGTGAGAGCCAAAAAAGTGAGAGAGAGGGGCACTCCCAGAAAAATGCAAAAACGTGCCTAAAGATTATTGCGAACAAAGCTTACACTTAGGAGAAAACGACAGATTCATATAAAAACGTTTCATTGGAGTCAAATAAACCCTATGCAGCAATTGCCAATGAATAATTTGGTGATTAGGGTTCTTAGAAGACAATTTAAACATACCCCATACCTGATCCGAAAATAAAACATGCACATCCTCATTAAGATCCTTAGCCCAAACAGTTGTAATAGATAAAGGTTTGTATGAATGCTCAAGAAGAAAGAGATAGATAACTGAAGCAGAGGATGGAGATTCGTCAGAGGGAAGGATTAGTTTGCGCAAAGGGTGAATAGGTCGTTGAGAGTTCCAAGGCACCCCATATGCCCGTAGGGCCGATCTAATACGCAAATACATAAAAAAGGAGGTGCCTGGCAGATTATATTGAGTTTTAAGATTCTGAAAGGATTTTAAACCACTATCTTCATAAATATCTCCCAGCGTGTTTACTTTATTATGAATCCATTGCGGACAATGAAATGGAGTACTGCCTGACAAAAGATTATTATTGTGGAAAATAGGCGAGTGCCTATGCCATATTGTAACTAGTTGTGAATGTCTTTCAACATCCCTCCATGTGGAGAGAAGGTGGGTTACAATGGGACCAAACTGAGATCTACACTAAGCGGAACCCCCGAAAAAACAAGATGCTTCAATTTATATGGATAAACAATAGATTCCTCAATTGCTCACCAAGACACAGAAGCTTCAGGATCAAACCAGACTGATAAAGGGCGGAGGGAAAAGGCTTGAGTGTAAAATCTAAAATTGGGAAAAGAAAGACCTCCATGTAATCTACATCGTTGTAAGGTAGTCAGTTTAATAAGAGGATGTTTCCCCATCCCATATATACCGTGAAAAAGTTTGTTCCATTAAGTTTGTTCCAGTAACCAATCGGTGGGGAGAGAGGAATCATGGAAGAAAAGAACTTAATACGTGGGAGAACATTCATTTTAATCACCAATATACAAGCCTGAAAAGAAGTAGGAAGACGAGACCAATTTTCCAAATCTGAGGATACTTTGGCTAGAATACTATTATAGTTTTTTGAAAGATTTCCTGGAGGGAAGGTAAACCATATATCCCCAAGTACTTAAAGTTTTGAACCAATTGAATAGATATAGAAAGGGGACATGGAATACATTTTAAAATTGAGGGGGAAGTAAACATGACTTACTCCAATTGATTTTAAACCCAGAGATGGATCCAAAATGGTCAAATAAATTCAACACATGAGGAAAAGAATGTGACGGCTTCTCCTAAAACAATAAGATATCATCAGCAAACAGAGAAATATGATGATGAGTATTCTGTATAATTATGGGAGAAATAATTTCAGATTGTCGGACTGCTTGAGCTAAGGGTTCCAAGGATAGGGCAAATAACAGAGGAGAAAGCGTGCAACCCTGACGAGTACCTCGATGTATAAAGAATGGGTTAGTGCAAACAGAACCTGTGAGAACAGTGGCTGCTGGATTGGCGTACAGATGTTTATGAAACTCGATCCTAGACCCAGATGCTGTAGAACCGCCCATAAATAGTTCCATTCTAGCTGGTCGAAAGCTTTCATCGCATCTAGAGATAATACTGCGCAAGGGGAGGACGACATATTCATTGAATTAATAATATGATATAATCTGCGTAAGTTATCCCGAAGCTGACCGAGATTTAATAAATCCTGTTTGGTCATGATGAACAAGCCTATTCATAAATTTCTCTAGATGACGAGATTGTACTTTAGCATATAATTTAACATCAGTCCCTATCAAAGAGAGTGGCCGGTAGCTAGAACAGGAAGTCTGATCTTTATCTTTTTTTAACAGGAGAGAAATAACAGCTATATTAATCGATGGGTGAAATGAGCCTTGAGTAACTGAAAAATGTATCATATCTAACATGATGGGGCCTAAATCAGACCAAAAAGCAGTATACAATTCGATTGGAATACCATCTATGCCTGGGGATTTCCTCTTGTTCATAGATCGGATTGCTGACTCCAGCTCCTGAAGAGTGATCGGTTCAGCCAGGTAATCTGAATCCGAATCTGACAGCCTAGGCCCTAGGTAAATCAAGGTTGGACAGAAAAGATGCAAAAGAGTCAGTGTCACCATCAGCAGAAGAAGTATAGAGGTTACAGTAAAAAGAGTGGAAGGCGATATTAATGTCTTTTGGGTCTGTCATAATGAGCCCAGATTGGGATTTCACTGCTGAAATATTAGCAAACTTTTCACTGTTGCGTATTCTTAGAGCTAAAAGATGGCTTGGTCTACTCCCTTAAAAATAGTAATTCTGCCTGGATCTTTGAATCAGGAATTCTGCCCTGGATTTCAGTAATGAATTAAGTTCAGACCTAACCGCCATGATTTTGCTGAGTGTATTGTCTGAGAAACAACGTTGATTATCTCTAGTCAGAATCTGGAGCTGTGATTCCAGTTCAACTATCTTTTTGTGACGTTTTTTTCTGAAGGAAAGAGGCATATGAAATTGAGTTATTCCTTATAAATCCTTTAACTGCATTCCAAAGTGTTCGGGGATCATCCACTGAAACTCGGTTAATTTCAATAAACTTCCATCCTGTAACAATTTAGGGTTACATCGCCATCTAATGGCTCGAAATGGCCGAGGGATCAAAGATAATCTGCACAAATTTCCATCATGATCTGACAGAGATAAGGAACAGATATCGGCATCACGAACAGCTGAAGATAAAGAAGTAGAAATGAAAATATAGTCAATTCGCGAATAGGATTTATGAGTAGCAGAAAAGAAAGTGATAGACTTAGCAGAATGATTTAATAAACACCAACTATCCACCAATGAGGATGAGGTTACACATTGCCGAAGTTTGTCAGAACAAAAAGCTTGAGAGTGTGATTCCTTTGGTCCAGATCTATCTAAGATATGCGACATTACAGAATTCGTATCTGCACCCAATACAATTTCAAAATCCGAAAATTTCAAGAAATAGGTTGACAAAACAGAGAAAAAATTAGGATCAGGAGTACAAGGGCCATAAATTGAAAGAAATACAATATTCCTATTCTCCACTATTGTTTTTATATGTTATTCTACAGTCTGTATCACAATCTTTATCTAAAACAATAATATTTAAAGTCCTCCGCACCAATATTAAGACACCCTTGGTTTTAGTATCCGAAGATGAGTGAGATACCACTTCATAAAACGTATTATTACACCTGTGTACATCCTCCTCTTTCAAATGGGATTCTTGAACTAACACCATATCAATCTTTCTTCTTCGCAAAAAATCCAGAAAACCTGTACTTTGAAACCTGTAGAAAACTCAGAATATTAAGGTCAATCATAGGTATCAAAAATAATTACTGCATAATAGGACAAAATATAAGTTTGAAAATAAAACCAGTTGAGTCTACCACCCCCCACCCTTCCCATCACTATTCAAAAAAACGTAAACACATTTCAATGAACTATGGCAGATCATACCCAGAACAAACTTTGATCTGCCAGCCCCCCTTAATATGATCCGTGGCGTCAACAAAACCTGCACATTACTGAAGCACCAACATTGGCCCCATAGTCACATATTGACTAGGTAGTATCTCTATATATAAAAACAGAGAAAGAAAGAAAAAGAAAACCTGAATAAAATAACATGCATAAAGAAGCAATGAATCTGAGAAAGTCTACAAACTGACAGAAACCAGAGCACACAATGCTCTGTTTATACAACGCACACAACGCTCTCTATAATCAGTAAGCGATACTGTATGCACAATGAAAGCTTCTACTAACTATGAATTGAGAAGTGAACATTAAAGTGAACAGTGAAGACACAGTCACCTAACCATTTAGAGCATCTCTTCTCCGATTAGACCGCAAATGTCCAACTGAAGTTCACTGAGAGTTGGTGGATGAATGGGATCTGAGAAAAACTCTTGCTTCTTCTGGGGAGTTTAGCATTTTAGGTTCACCTTGATTGAGAATGACCTTCAGTGTTGCAGGATAAAGAAGAAGATTCTGGATGCCAGCCTCTCTCATTTCCTTCCTAACTGGCGCAAATGCACTTCTTCTTTTTACGGTGACCGGAGAAAAATCTGGAAAGAAAGACAGTGTTGTTCCGTCGGATGTTTTAACCGGGGCATGAAGTCTGGCGGCCCACAGAATGAGCTCCCTGTTCATGTACCGCAGCAGTTTAAAGAGAAAAACCTGTGGTTTAGCATGATCTGAGGAGACCCTTGTGTACACGCGATGCGCTCGTTCCACTTCAATCTCTTTGCCCGCCAGAGATGGGAGCCACATCTGTAGCGATCTTTTCAAAAAGCCCATAGGGTCGTCCTTTTCAGAACCTTCAGGCAATCCAACCAAACGCAGATTACTGCGCCTATTTCGATCCTGTAAGTCCACAACCTGTTGCTCGAGCGCGATTACTCGCCTATCGTGATCTGCGACAACTTTCTTTTGTTCTCTCATCTCCCCTGTAAGAAGATCCAGTTTAGAGCATAGCGACTGAACAACTGACATGTGAGAAGCGAACTCGTTCCGCATCGCCGTCAACTCAGTTCTTAGAATGTACTCAAAGTGCGCAACAGTGTTCGCCATCTTGTCCACCATATCATCCGTGGTCAGTGGCTTGGATTTCTTCTTAATCGGAGAAGCCAATGGAGACAACTCCTGCTGTTTTCAATTGTGTGCCATCTGGGAAAGTATTATTAATGAATAAAACTTAGAATAAAACTAAAAAAATCAGCAAAAAGGGGCCAGATGTACGGAGCTCTACTCAAGTGTGACTAGGTTCATGAGCACGTCACGTGACTCCTCCCCCTCCACTCTTAAGGTTTACGTTGCTGCTATTTCTGCTCATCACGACCCCATAGAGGGGAGGTCGGTGGGGAAGCACGATTTGGTCATCAGGTTTCTTAGGGGGGCCAGGAGGTTAAATTCTCCTGGGCCTCCCTCCCTACCCTCTTGGGATTTGGCATTGGTGCTAACAGCCCTACAAGCTGCCCCCTTCGAGCTTTTGCAGTCAGTCGAGTTGAAGTTTCTTTCTATGAAAACCCTACTCCTGACTGCATTGGCCTCGATCAAGAGGGTGGGGTACCTGCAGGCACTTTCGGTTGACGAATCATGCCTTGAGTTTGGGCCGGCTGATTCCAGTGCAACACAGAGACCCCGGCTCGGCTACTTGCCCAAGGTTCCTACCACCCCTTTCAGGGACCAGGTAGTGAACCTGCAAGCGCTGCCCCTGGAGGAAGCAGACCCAGCCCTAGCTTTGCTCTGTCCTGTATGCACACTGCGACAGTACATGGATAGAACTCAGAGCTTTAGGACCTCAGAACAGCTCTTTGTCTGTTACGGTGGACAGCAGAAGGTGAAGGCTGTCTCCAAGCAGAGGATGACCCACTGGATAGTGCAGGGATAGTGCCGCTGTCCTGCAGAGTTTATCTCCAACCCTAATCAAACACACCTGAACAAGCTAATTAAGGTCTTCAGAATTACTTGGGCTACAGGCAGGTGAGGTTTTTTTTTCAAGGTTGGAGCTAAACTCTGCAGGACATCGGCATACCAGGACCGACGTTGCTTATCCCTGGGATAGTGGATGCCATCACCTTGGCCTATGATGCACAAGGTGTGCCCTGCCCGCTCAGGCTGCGTGCTCACTCCACTAGGGGTGTCGCATCGTCCTGGGCACTGGCTCGTGGTGCCTCGCTAGCAGACATTTGTAGAGCTGCGGGCTGGGCGACTCCTAACACGTTCAGTAGGTTCTATAGTCTGCGTGTCAAACCGGTTTCCTCCTGTGTTCTCACCTCAAATGGGTAGTGGCACTGAGAGGCCCGGTTCAGAGTCGGCTTACGTCGGCTTTAGTACCTAATTCTCCAGAGAGTTCCCTGTCCTCCAGCACTCCGGTGGCCAGACGTGGCGGAGCGTCCGGCGCCAGGCCTTTCAGCCAATGAATTCCTGAAATCTGGTGCGAGGCTATTGCCCATGTGAGTGACCCTGTTGGGATTCCATATGTGTATTTCCACGGTACAGTTACTAGGGCCTTGTTTCCCGTGGCAGACCACGTTCTGCCATCTCTAAATAATGCAGCCTGCGCCATCTCAGAGACTTCCATGTGCAGTAGGGCTCTTCGGGGTTACTCCACGTGAGTAAATGTCACTTAACCCCCTCTGGGAGGAGGTGACTCCACAGCATGCCCTTTCCAAATGGATAGAGCACGCTTTCCCTGTGTTATCAAAGTCCTACTGTTTGGTTGCGAGGAACAGCAGTGGTTGACCTTCTCTGTGTAGAGCCCTGTCCTAATGTCTGCCTTATAGGAAGGGTCTAGGGGCCTACACAGGGCACTGGAGGGGGTAGCACCTGTGACTTGTTGGTAGGGATCCCAATTCGTTGCTCATCACCGACGTGACGCAGAGAGTGAATGACTGAAAGGGAACATCTCGGTTTTTACATATGTAACCCTCGTTCTCTGAAGGAGGGAACGGAGACGTCACGTCCCGTCGCCACAGTTGCTGTACCACTGCTGAGCTGCCGGGTCACCGGCTCGGCTCGGCTCCTCAGCGAAAACATGAATTAATGCAGTGCACCTGCTGCCTCTTATACCCGCGCTGCGGGGTGTGGCAGCCAGATGCGAAATCCGCATGCCAATGTCCATTGGCTCGTTTAGTTATACTCAAAGTGGATTGGTCTCTCTGGCGAGATCCCAATTCGTCGGTCATCACCGACGTGATGTCTCTGTTCCCTCCTTCAGGTAACGAGGGTTACATACGTAAACCGAGACATTCTTTGCATGGTCAAGATCTGTGTATGTCCTCAGCTCCAGGTTTCATCAGGCTGGTAACAGGCAGAAGAGTGGCAGCTACAGTAATTTCCTTGGGTTTTCTCTGCTCATCTCAGGGCACTATTGCACAATTCCATTAAACTGTCACATCTTTCCAAATGACTTTCCTCTGTCCAAGGAATAAGACCCACATCTTCACTGGCACAGTACTGAGCGAGAGCAAAATAAACCGTATTTGCTCAGTTTTACCATTAGCATGATCCGAATAAAATAAAATAAAGGTCACTTGTTTTGAATGCAAGCTTCAAGTGTGCAGAATATGCAAAGTAGCTCGACTTCATTTGTCGTTTTTGCATCACTTGCATTCTTACAAACCTCAGCCCATCAGCCAAACTCAGGGACATGATTCTGCAGCTGCTGGAAACACATCCAGCTCAATAAATAGGGTTTTTACCAAATTAATAGTTTGTTTAGTGGACTATGCTGATCTCATTCATATTGAAAGGTAGACATGTTATACTTACCAAAGTTGCATTTAATTGACCAAAAAATGCATTAAAATATTGTGCAGTAATATTGTGAAATATTATTATATTATATTCCATTTGAAAATATTTTAAAATGTAATTTATTCTTGTGATGGCAAAGCTGAATTTTCAGCATCATTACGCCAGTCTTCAGTGTCACGTGATCCTTCAGAAATCATTCTAATATGCTGATTTGGTGCTTAAGAAAAATCTTCTTATCGATGTTAAAAACCGTTGTGTTGCTTAATGTTTTCTGTGGTACACTACCATTAATGAAGAATAGAAAGAAATTAATACTTTTATTCAGCAGGGGCACATAAAGACAATGTTACAAAAGACTTCTATTTCAAATAAATGCTTTCAAACTTTCCATTCCTCAAAGCATCCTGTAAAAAATTCAGCTTTGCCATTATAGTACAAATTACACTCTGAAATATATTCAAATAGAAAACAATTCTTTTGATTTGTAATAATGTTTCACAATATTACTGTTTTTAAAATATCTACCTTTAACAGTATCTATACACTGTAACAAAAAAAGGATAGGACATTTTCTGTT
The DNA here is from genome assembly GCF_001515645.1 of Sinocyclocheilus grahami. Lineage (NCBI taxonomy): Eukaryota > Metazoa > Chordata > Actinopteri > Cypriniformes > Cyprinidae > Sinocyclocheilus > Sinocyclocheilus grahami. The sequence goes on along the minus strand of NW_015505463.1, from coordinate 525,086 downwards.
AAGTTTACATACATTTCCCTTGACCCTAAAACCCAATGCAGTGCAATGCATAATTTAAAATACAGGTAAAAACACCAGTCAAAAATCAATACAGAAAATTCCTTCATATTACCACAGTATATTGTGACCTATTTTTATGGACTTTTATTTTCTAACTAACTAAAAGCAGTAATGTGACAAATCTCTGCTAGTGTATCTAGCGGCATCTGACACTTTGCAAACATCTAATTATGTTGTAGCATCAATCACTCATTACTGTTTCATCATTGCATGTCCACTACTGAAGTGGATAGCAGCTTTGTTAATTGACTGCCATCACTGACTGCTGTGTAGCAAATTAGACGAATCGTTTAAAGGCTGACTTTTCATCTGGCAGGTTTACAATGACATGCAGAGTTGGCCTAAAATATTTCTGCTTAGTAAATCAAAAAGAGATGAAAAACACAGTAGAGAATGAATTATGTGTGAGCCATTTAACTAAGATAAATATGACAGGTCATACTGTTCCTCACTTAAAAAATAAAAATAAAATAAAAAGCTGTTTGTTCATGTAGCGTAGCAAACATAAAGATAATCATTTGAGTCACTTTAGTATTTCTAATTTTATTGGACTCAATTGAATAGTAAGTTTCTGCTATACATAGTAATTGAATTTACATGGCAATTTCATGTAATGAAAATTTTCATTTTCAGCATGTGGAACCACTGTCCACAATTGAATTCAGTTCATCCAAAGACTTCTGTTGCTTTTTTGAAAAACAGAAGAGATTAAGCCACTGTACAGGTGTACAAGTGCTCTCTACTAATACTAAACTCACTTGGTAAAGCAGAACAATCACCCACACAGTGAGCTAGTGCCAAATAACTATATGGAAGGTAATCAAAAAATGTATTTAGAAAAAAAACATATGACAATCTGTCTGCACGGCACAGTGCATCGTTTACAGTGTACCTTTTTATGTCTGCAGTCATAAAGCAAAAATATATTGGTTGAGCTGAAGGAATTTATGCTACATGGGTAACCAAACAGTAACAGAAGCCATTGACTTTTAAAGTATAAAAAAAATACAATGGAAGTTTGGCTACCCACATTCTTCAAAACATCTTCTCATACAGAGTAAGTAAATGATAATATGGACGTTTCATCTTCCAAACGAGCATACTGATGATATTTTGAGACAGCTGTTGTTTATTCTTGTCCATTAGCATTTGATGAATGATATGCACTCTTAATTATTTCTCATAGGGTGCAAGCTTGTTTTATGTTTCATTCAACAGAAGAGGGTTGGTCAAGGCTGTTGATCTGAATATCATAATGACTGCCATGCACTGTGGGAGTAAGCAAACTTCTATAAAAGGTTGAAGCCAACAAATGACTGCCTGGGGCTTGAGAATTTTCATTCTGTAAAATGGCCTTTTTCTCAGATCTCAGAGGGGGCGTTTGTATGTTCTCTTTTTGTAACATGTAGCCACAGGCGAGTTGAACTGTGAACCCAAGTAGAGATATTTATGATCTTTCAACATGGAATGTAAAAATTG